>NW_026527226.1:0-143868 GCF_022682495.2 Desmodus rotundus | reverse complement strand
CCCCTTTACGGATGGAAGTAAAGGGGGATCTTCGCAGTGGTGGGTTCGGGCCAGAGGGGTCTGCGGGTTTGCCTGCACGTACGCCAGGTGCTCGCACAATGGGCCCAGGTGTTTGAGCCCCGTGGAGGCAGAGGGCTGCTTATTGCTGGATGATAGTGTCCTGCAGGGTTAAGGGAAGGCGTGGGCACTCCCAGGGCGACAGAGGGCACCTGGCCTTTAGAGAGTTCCCTGGAAAATTCCCCGCCCAGGCCCCTGGTCCACAAGTCTATCCTGCGTACAGTGTCTGTGCGAGGCTGGGAGTGCTTCTGGGCAGTGTTCCCCCGGGGAAATCGCGTGGTCCTCTAGGTGGCAGGGAGGGCTCCTGTGTCCACGGACAGGTGCCCAGGGACCCTGTGGAACTGCTGTGACCTCTAAAGGGTGGGTCAGGTGAGCGGAGGGAGGTGTGTGCTTGGGAGCCTGAGTGGGCATGGCGCGGCCCACGTATAGGCCCGAAACGAGCCAGCCGCGGCTCGGAGAAAAGCCATCTCCTGGGGGCCTCCCCATGTTCTTCCACTCCTCAAGCGTGACCCCTTTACGGATGGAAGAAAAGGGGGATCTTCGCAGTGGTGGGTTCGCGCCAGAGGGGTCTGCGGGTTTGCCTCCACGTACGCCAGGTGCCCGCACACCGGGCCCAGGTGTTTGAGCCCCGTGGAGGCAGAGGGCTGCTTATTGCTGGATGCAAGTGTCCTGCGGGGTCAAGGAACGGCATGGGCACTCCCCGGGCCACACAGGGCACCGGGCCCTTAGAGAGTTCCATTGGAAATCCCCCTCCCATGCCCCCGGTACCCAAGTCTGTCCTTAGCACACTGTCTGTGCGGGGATGAAGGTACTGCTAGGCAGTGTGGCCTGTGGGAAATCGTGCGGTCCTCTGAGTGGCAGGGAGGGCTGCTGTTTCCCCGAACAGGTGCGCAGGGACCCTGTAAAACTGCTGTGACCCCTCAAGGGTGGGTCACGAGACCCCTCAAGGGTGGGTCACGTGACCCCAAAAGGGTAGGTCACGAGACCCCTCAAGGGTGGGTCACGTGACCCCAAAAGGGTAGGTCACGAGACCCCTCAGGGGTGGGTCACGTGACCCCTCAGGGGTGGGTCACGTGACCCCTGTGGGGTGGGTAACGAGACCCTCATGGGTGGGTCACGTGACCCCTCAGGCGTGGGTCATGTGACCCCTGTGGGGGTGGGTCACAAGACCCCTCAGGGGTGGGTCACGTGACCCCTCAGGGGTGGGTCACGAGACCCCTCAGGGGTGGGTCACGTGACCCCTCAGGGGTGGTTCACGAGACCCCTCAGGGGTGGGTCATGTGACCCCTCAGGGGTGGGTCACGTGACCCCTGTGGGGTGGGTCACAAGACCCCTCAGGGGTGGGTCACGTGACCCCTCAGGGGTGGGTGACGTGACCCCTCAACGGTGGTTCAGGAGACACGTCAAGGGTGGGTCCCGTGACCCGAGGGAGGCTTGTGGTGGGGAGCCTGAGTGCGCAGACGCGGCCCACTTATAGGCCCGAAATGAGCCAGCCGCGGCTCGGAGAAAAGCCATCTCCTGGGGTCCTCCCCATGTTCCTCCACTCCTCACGGAGGACCCCTTTACGGATGGAAGAAAAGGGGGATCTTCGCAGTGGTGGGTTCGGGCCAGAGGGGTCTGCGGGTTTGCCTGCGCGTACGCCAGGTGCTCCCACAATGGGCCCAGGTGTTTGAGCCCCGTGGAGGCAGAGGGCTGCTTATTGCTGGATGATAGTGTCCTGCAGGGTTAAGGGAAGGCGTGGGCACTCCCAGGGCGACAGAGGGCACCTGGCCTTTAGAGAGTTCCCTGGAAAATTCCCCGCCCAGGCCCCTGGTCCACAAGTCTATCCTGGGTACAGTGTCTGTGCGAGGCTGGGAGTGCTTCTGGGCAGTGTTCCCCAGGGGAAATCGCGTGGTCCTCTAGGTGGCAGGTAGGGCTCCTGTGTCCACGGACAGGTGCCCAGGGACCCTGTGGAACTGCTGTGACCTCTAAAGGGTGGGTCAGGTGAGCGGAGGGAGGTGTGTGCTTGGGAGCCTGAGTGCGCATGCGCAGCCCACGTATAGGCCCGAAACGAGCCAGCCGCGGCTCGGAGAAAAGCCATCTCCTGGGGGCCTCCCCATGTTCCTCCACTCCTCAAGCGTGACCCCTTTACGGATGGAAGAAAAGGGGGATCTTCGCAGTGGTGGGTTCGGGCCAGAGGGGTCTGCGGGTTTGCCTGCGCGTACGCCAGGTGCTCCCACAATGGGCCCAGGTGTTTGAGCCCCGTGGAGGCAGAGGGCTGCTTATTGCTGGATGATAGTGTCCTGCAGGGTTAAGGGAAGGCGTGGGCACTCCCAGGGCGACAGAGGGCACCTGGCCTTTAGAGAGTTCCCTGGAAAATTCCCCACCCAGGCCCCTGGTCCACAAGTCTATCCTGGGTACAGTGTCTGTGCGAGGCTGGGAGTGCTTCTGGGCAGTGTTCCCCAGGGGAAATCGCGTGGTCCTCTAGGTGGCAAGGAGGGCTCCTGTGTCCACGGACAGGTGCCCAGGGACCCTGTGGAACTGCTGTGACCTCTAAAGGGTGGGTCAGTTGAGCGGAGGGAGGTGTGTGCTTGGGAGCCTGAGTGCGCATGCGCAGCCCACGTATAGGCCCGAAACGAGCCAGCCGCGGCTCGGAGAAAAGCCATCTCCTGGGGGCCTCCCCATGTTCCTCCACTCCTCAAGCGTGACCCCTTTACGGATGGAAGAAAAGGGGGATCTTCGCAGTGGTGGGTTCGCGCCAGAGGGGTCTGCGGGTTTGCCTCCACGTACGCCAGGTGCCCGCACACCGGGCCCAGGTGTTTGAGCCCCGTGGAGGCAGAGGGCTGCTTATTGCTGGATGCAAGTGTCCTGCGGGGTCAAGGAACGGCATGGGCACTCCCCGGGCCACACAGGGCACCGGGCCCTTAGAGAGTTCCATTGGAAATCCCCCTCCCATGCCCCCGGTACCCAAGTCTGTCCTTAGCACACTGTCTGTGCGGGGATGAAGGTACTGCTAGGCAGTGTGGCCTGTGGGAAATCGTGCGGTCCTCTGAGTGGCAGGGAGGGCTGCTGTTTCCCCGAACAGGTGCGCAGGGACCCTGTAAAACTGCAGTGACCCCTCAAGGGTGGGTCACGAGACCCCTCAAGAGTGGGTCACGTGACCCCAAAAGGATAGGTCACGAGACCCCTCAAGGGTGGGTCACGTGTCCCCTCAGGGGTGGGTCACGAGACCCCTCAGGGGTGGGTCATGTGACCCCTCAGGGGTGGGTCACGTGACCCCTCAGGGGTGGGTCACGTGACCCCTGTGGGGTGGGTCACAAGACCCCTCAGGGGTGGGTCACGTGACCCCTCAGGGGTGGGTGACGTGACCCCTCAACGGTGGTTCAGGAGACACGTCAAGGGTGGGTCCCGTGACCCGAGGGAGGCTTGTGGTGGGGAGCCTGAGTGCGCACGCGCGGCCCACTTATAGGCCCGAAATGAGCCAGCCGCGGCTCAGAGAAAATCCATCTCCTGGGGGCCTCCCCATGTTCCTCCACTCCTCAAGGAGGACCCCTTTACGGATGGAAGAAAAGGGGGATCTTCGCAGTGGTGGGTTCGGGCCAGAGGGGTCTGCGGGTTTGCCTGCACGTACGCCAGGTGCTCGCACAATGGGCCCAGGTGTTTGAGCCCCGTGGAGGCAGAGGGCTGCTTATTGCTGGATGATAGTGTCCTGCAGGGTTAAGGGAAGGCGTGGGCACTCCCAGGGCGACAGAGGGCACCTGGCCTTTAGAGAGTTCCCTGGAAAATTCCCCGCCCAGGCCCCTGGTCCACAAGTCTATCCTGCGTACAGTGTCTGTGCGAGGCTGGGAGTGCTTCTGGGCAGTGTTCCCCAGGGGAAATCGCGTGGTCCTCTAGGTGGCAGGGAGGGCTCCTGTGTCCACGGACAGGTGCCCAGGGACCCTGTGGAACTGCTGTGACCTCTAAAGGGTGGGTCAGGTGAGCGGAGGGAGGTGTGTGCTTGGGAGCCTGAGTGCGCATGCGCAGCCCACGTATAGGCCCGAAACGAGCCAGCCGCGGCTCGGAGAAAAGCCATCTCCTGGGGGCCTCCCCATGTTCCTCCACTCCTCAAGCGTGACCCCTTTACGGATGGAAGAAAAGGGGGATCTTCGCAGTGGTGGGTTCGCGCCAGAGGGGTCTGCGGGTTTGCCTACACGTACGCCAGGTGCCCGCACACCGGGCCCAGGTGTTTGAGCCCCGTGGAGGCAGAGGGCTGCTTATTGCTGGATGCAAGTGTCCTGCGGGGTGAAGGAACGGCATGGGCACTCCCCGGGCCACACAGGGCACCGGGCCCTTAGAGAGTTCCATGGGAAATCCCCCGCCCATGCCCCCGGTACCCAAGTCTGTCCTTAGCACACTGTCTGTGCGGGGCTGAAGGTACTGCTAGGCAGTGTGGCCTGTGGGAAATCGTGCGGTCCTCTGAGTGGCAGGGAGGGCTGCTGTTTCCCCGAACAGGTGCGCAGGGACCCTGTAAAACTGCAGTGACCCCTCAAGGGTGGGTCACGAGACCCCTCAAGAGTGGGTCACGTGACCCCAAAAGGATAGGTCACGAGACCCCTCAAGGTTGGGTCACGTGTCCCCTCAGGGGTGGGTCACGAGACCCCTCAGGGGTGGGTCACGTGACCCCTCAGGGGTGGGTCACGTGACCCCTCAGGGGTGGGTCACGTGACCCCTGTGGGGTGGGTCACAAGACCCCTCAGGGGTGGGTCACGTGACCCCTCAGGGGTGGGTGACGTGACCCCTCAACGGTGGTTCAGGAGACACGTCAAGGGTGGGTCCCGTGACCCGAGGGAGGCTTGTGGTGGGGAGCCTGAGTGCGCACGCGCGGCCCACTTATAGGCCCGAAATGAGCCAGCCGCGGCTCAGAGAAAATCCATCTCCTGGGGGCCTCCCCATGTTCCTCCACTCCTCAAGGAGGACCCCTTTACGGATGGAAGTAAAGGGGGATCTTCGCAGTGGTGGGTTCGGGCCAGAGGGGTCTGCGGGTTTGCCTGCACGTACGCCAGGTGCTCGCACAATGGGCCCAGGTGTTTGAGCCCCGTGGAGGCAGAGGGCTGCTTATTGCTGGATGATAGTGTCCTGCAGGGTTAAGGGAAGGCGTGGGCACTCCCAGGGCGACAGAGGGCACCTGGCCTTTAGAGAGTTCCCTGGAAAATTCCCCGCCCAGGCCCCTGGTCCACAAGTCTATCCTGCGTACAGTGTCTGTGCGAGGCTGGGAGTGCTTCTGGGCAGTGTTCCCCCGGGGAAATCGCGTGGTCCTCTAGGTGGCAGGGAGGGCTCCTGTGTCCACGGACAGGTGCCCAGGGACCCTGTGGAACTGCTGTGACCTCTAAAGGGTGGGTCAGGTGAGCGGAGGGAGGTGTGTGCTTGGGAGCCTGAGTGGGCATGCGCAGCCCACGTATAGGCCCGAAACGAGCCAGCCGCGGCTCGGAGAAAAGCCATCTCCTGGGGGCCTCCCCATGTTCTTCCACTCCTCAAGCGTGACCCCTTTACGGATGGAAGAAAAGGGGGATCTTCGCAGTGGTGGGTTCGCGCCAGAGGGGTCTGCGGGTTTGCCTCCACGTACGCCAGGTGCCCGCACACCGGGCCCAGGTGTTTGAGCCCCGTGGAGGCAGAGGGCTGCTTATTGCTGGATGCAAGTGTCCTGCGGGGTCAAGGAACGGCATGGGCACTCCCCGGGCCACACAGGGCACCGGGCCCTTAGAGAGTTCCATTGGAAATCCCCCTCCCATGCCCCCGGTACCCAAGTCTGTCCTTAGCACACTGTCTGTGCGGGGATGAAGGTACTGCTAGGCAGTGTGGCCTGTGGGAAATCGTGCGGTCCTCTGAGTGGCAGGGAGGGCTGCTGTTTCCCCGAACAGGTGCGCAGGGACCCTGTAAAACTGCTGTGACCCCTCAAGGGTGGGTCACGAGACCCCTCAAGGGTGGGTCACGTGACCCCAAAAGGGTAGGTCACGAGACCCCTCAAGGGTGGGTCACGTGACCCCAAAAGGGTAGGTCACGAGACCCCTCAGGGGTGGGTCACGTGACCCCTCAGGGGTGGGTCACGTGACCCCTGTGGGGTGGGTAACGAGACCCCTCATGGGTGGGTCACGTGACCCCTCAGGCGTGGGTCATGTGACCCCTGTGGGGTGGGTCACAAGACCCCTCAGGGGTGGGTCACGTGACCCCTCAGGGGTGGGTCACGAGACCCCTCAGGGGTGGGTCACGTGACCCCTCAGGGGTGGTTCACGAGACCCCTCAGGGGTGGGTCATGTGACCCCTCAGGGGTGGGTCACGTGACCCCTGTGGGGTGGGTCACAAGACCCCTCAGGGGTGGGTCACGTGACCCCTCAGGGGTGGGTGACGTGACCCCTCAACGGTGGTTCAGGAGACACGTCAAGGGTGGGTCCCGTGACCCGAGGGAGGCTTGTGGTGGGGAGCCTGAGTGCGCAGACGCGGCCCACTTATAGGCCCGAAATGAGCCAGCCGCGGCTCGGAGAAAAGCCATCTCCTGGGGTCCTCCCCATGTTCCTCCACTCCTCACGGAGGACCCCTTTACGGATGGAAGAAAAGGGGGATCTTCGCAGTGGTGGGTTCGGGCCAGAGGGGTCTGCGGGTTTGCCTGCGCGTACGCCAGGTGCTCCCACAATGGGCCCAGGTGTTTGAGCCCCGTGGAGGCAGAGGGCTGCTTATTGCTGGATGATAGTGTCCTGCAGGGTTAAGGGAAGGCGTGGGCACTCCCAGGGCGACAGAGGGCACCTGGCCTTTAGAGAGTTCCCTGGAAAATTCCCCGCCCAGGCCCCTGGTCCACAAGTCTATCCTGGGTACAGTGTCTGTGCGAGGCTGGGAGTGCTTCTGGGCAGTGTTCCCCAGGGGAAATCGCGTGGTCCTCTAGGTGGCAGGTAGGGCTCCTGTGTCCACGGACAGGTGCCCAGGGACCCTGTGGAACTGCTGTGACCTCTAAAGGGTGGGTCAGGTGAGCGGAGGGAGGTGTGTGCTTGGGAGCCTGAGTGCGCATGCGCAGCCCACGTATAGGCCCGAAACGAGCCAGCCGCGGCTCGGAGAAAAGCCATCTCCTGGGGGCCTCCCCATGTTCCTCCACTCCTCAAGCGTGACCCCTTTACGGATGGAAGAAAAGGGGGATCTTCGCAGTGGTGGGTTCGGGCCAGAGGGGTCTGCGGGTTTGCCTGCGCGTACGCCAGGTGCTCCCACAATGGGCCCAGGTGTTTGAGCCCCGTGGAGGCAGAGGGCTGCTTATTGCTGGATGATAGTGTCCTGCAGGGTTAAGGGAAGGCGTGGGCACTCCCAGGGCGACAGAGGGCACCTGGCCTTTAGAGAGTTCCCTGGAAAATTCCCCACCCAGGCCCCTGGTCCACAAGTCTATCCTGGGTACAGTGTCTGTGCGAGGCTGGGAGTGCTTCTGGGCAGTGTTCCCCAGGGGAAATCGCGTGGTCCTCTAGGTGGCAAGGAGGGCTCCTGTGTCCACGGACAGGTGCCCAGGGACCCTGTGGAACTGCTGTGACCTCTAAAGGGTGGGTCAGTTGAGCGGAGGGAGGTGTGTGCTTGGGAGCCTGAGTGCGCATGCGCAGCCCACGTATAGGCCCGAAACGAGCCAGCCGCGGCTCGGAGAAAAGCCATCTCCTGGGGGCCTCCCCATGTTCCTCCACTCCTCAAGCGTGACCCCTTTACGGATGGAAGAAAAGGGGGATCTTCGCAGTGGTGGGTTCGCGCCAGAGGGGTCTGCGGGTTTGCCTCCACGTACGCCAGGTGCCCGCACACCGGGCCCAGGTGTTTGAGCCCCGTGGAGGCAGAGGGCTGCTTATTGCTGGATGCAAGTGTCCTGCGGGGTCAAGGAACGGCATGGGCACTCCCCGGGCCACACAGGGCACCGGGCCCTTAGAGAGTTCCATTGGAAATCCCCCTCCCATGCCCCCGGTACCCAAGTCTGTCCTTAGCACACTGTCTGTGCGGGGATGAAGGTACTGCTAGGCAGTGTGGCCTGTGGGAAATCGTGCGGTCCTCTGAGTGGCAGGGAGGGCTGCTGTTTCCCCGAACAGGTGCGCAGGGACCCTGTAAAACTGCAGTGACCCCTCAAGGGTGGGTCACGAGACCCCTCAAGAGTGGGTCACGTGACCCCAAAAGGATAGGTCACGAGACCCCTCAAGGGTGGGTCACGTGTCCCCTCAGGGGTGGGTCACGAGACCCCTCAGGGGTGGGTCATGTGACCCCTCAGGGGTGGGTCACGTGACCCCTCAGGGGTGGGTCACGTGACCCCTGTGGGGTGGGTCACAAGACCCCTCAGGGGTGGGTCACGTGACCCCTCAGGGGTGGGTGACGTGACCCCTCAACGGTGGTTCAGGAGACACGTCAAGGGTGGGTCCCGTGACCCGAGGGAGGCTTGTGGTGGGGAGCCTGAGTGCGCACGCGCGGCCCACTTATAGGCCCGAAATGAGCCAGCCGCGGCTCAGAGAAAATCCATCTCCTGGGGGCCTCCCCATGTTCCTCCACTCCTCAAGGAGGACCCCTTTACGGATGGAAGAAAAGGGGGATCTTCGCAGTGGTGGGTTCGGGCCAGAGGGGTCTGCGGGTTTGCCTGCACGTACGCCAGGTGCTCGCACAATGGGCCCAGGTGTTTGAGCCCCGTGGAGGCAGAGGGCTGCTTATTGCTGGATGATAGTGTCCTGCAGGGTTAAGGGAAGGCGTGGGCACTCCCAGGGCGACAGAGGGCACCTGGCCTTTAGAGAGTTCCCTGGAAAATTCCCCGCCCAGGCCCCTGGTCCACAAGTCTATCCTGCGTACAGTGTCTGTGCGAGGCTGGGAGTGCTTCTGGGCAGTGTTCCCCAGGGGAAATCGCGTGGTCCTCTAGGTGGCAGGGAGGGCTCCTGTGTCCACGGACAGGTGCCCAGGGACCCTGTGGAACTGCTGTGACCTCTAAAGGGTGGGTCAGGTGAGCGGAGGGAGGTGTGTGCTTGGGAGCCTGAGTGCGCATGCGCAGCCCACGTATAGGCCCGAAACGAGCCAGCCGCGGCTCGGAGAAAAGCCATCTCCTGGGGGCCTCCCCATGTTCCTCCACTCCTCAAGCGTGACCCCTTTACGGATGGAAGAAAAGGGGGATCTTCGCAGTGGTGGGTTCGCGCCAGAGGGGTCTGCGGGTTTGCCTACACGTACGCCAGGTGCCCGCACACCGGGCCCAGGTGTTTGAGCCCCGTGGAGGCAGAGGGCTGCTTATTGCTGGATGCAAGTGTCCTGCGGGGTGAAGGAACGGCATGGGCACTCCCCGGGCCACACAGGGCACCGGGCCCTTAGAGAGTTCCATGGGAAATCCCCCGCCCATGCCCCCGGTACCCAAGTCTGTCCTTAGCACACTGTCTGTGCGGGGCTGAAGGTACTGCTAGGCAGTGTGGCCTGTGGGAAATCGTGCGGTCCTCTGAGTGGCAGGGAGGGCTGCTGTTTCCCCGAACAGGTGCGCAGGGACCCTGTAAAACTGCAGTGACCCCTCAAGGGTGGGTCACGAGACCCCTCAAGAGTGGGTCACGTGACCCCAAAAGGATAGGTCACGAGACCCCTCAAGGTTGGGTCACGTGTCCCCTCAGGGGTGGGTCACGAGACCCCTCAGGGGTGGGTCACGTGACCCCTCAGGGGTGGGTCACGTGACCCCTCAGGGGTGGGTCACGTGACCCCTGTGGGGTGGGTCACAAGACCCCTCAGGGGTGGGTCACGTGACCCCTCAGGGGTGGGTGACGTGACCCCTCAACGGTGGTTCAGGAGACACGTCAAGGGTGGGTCCCGTGACCCGAGGGAGGCTTGTGGTGGGGAGCCTGAGTGCGCACGCGCGGCCCACTTATAGGCCCGAAATGAGCCAGCCGCGGCTCAGAGAAAATCCATCTCCTGGGGGCCTCCCCATGTTCCTCCACTCCTCAAGGAGGACCCCTTTACGGATGGAAGTAAAGGGGGATCTTCGCAGTGGTGGGTTCGGGCCAGAGGGGTCTGCGGGTTTGCCTGCACGTACGCCAGGTGCTCGCACAATGGGCCCAGGTGTTTGAGCCCCGTGGAGGCAGAGGGCTGCTTATTGCTGGATGATAGTGTCCTGCAGGGTTAAGGGAAGGCGTGGGCACTCCCAGGGCGACAGAGGGCACCTGGCCTTTAGAGAGTTCCCTGGAAAATTCCCCGCCCAGGCCCCTGGTCCACAAGTCTATCCTGCGTACAGTGTCTGTGCGAGGCTGGGAGTGCTTCTGGGCAGTGTTCCCCCGGGGAAATCGCGTGGTCCTCTAGGTGGCAGGGAGGGCTCCTGTGTCCACGGACAGGTGCCCAGGGACCCTGTGGAACTGCTGTGACCTCTAAAGGGTGGGTCAGGTGAGCGGAGGGAGGTGTGTGCTTGGGAGCCTGAGTGGGCATGCGCAGCCCACGTATAGGCCCGAAACGAGCCAGCCGCGGCTCGGAGAAAAGCCATCTCCTGGGGGCCTCCCCATGTTCTTCCACTCCTCAAGCGTGACCCCTTTACGGATGGAAGAAAAGGGGGATCTTCGCAGTGGTGGGTTCGCGCCAGAGGGGTCTGCGGGTTTGCCTCCACGTACGCCAGGTGCCCGCACACCGGGCCCAGGTGTTTGAGCCCCGTGGAGGCAGAGGGCTGCTTATTGCTGGATGCAAGTGTCCTGCGGGGTCAAGGAACGGCATGGGCACTCCCCGGGCCACACAGGGCACCGGGCCCTTAGAGAGTTCCATTGGAAATCCCCCTCCCATGCCCCCGGTACCCAAGTCTGTCCTTAGCACACTGTCTGTGCGGGGATGAAGGTACTGCTAGGCAGTGTGGCCTGTGGGAAATCGTGCGGTCCTCTGAGTGGCAGGGAGGGCTGCTGTTTCCCCGAACAGGTGCGCAGGGACCCTGTAAAACTGCTGTGACCCCTCAAGGGTGGGTCACGAGACCCCTCAAGGGTGGGTCACGTGACCCCAAAAGGGTAGGTCACGAGACCCCTCAAGGGTGGGTCACGTGACCCCAAAAGGGTAGGTCACGAGACCCCTCAGGGGTGGGTCACGTGACCCCTCAGGGGTGGGTCACGTGACCCCTGTGGGGTGGGTAACGAGACCCCTCATGGGTGGGTCACGTGACCCCTCAGGCGTGGGTCATGTGACCCCTGTGGGGTGGGTCACAAGACCCCTCAGGGGTGGGTCACGTGACCCCTCAGGGGTGGGTCACGAGACCCCTCAGGGGTGGGTCACGTGACCCCTCAGGGGTGGTTCACGAGACCCCTCAGGGGTGGGTCATGTGACCCCTCAGGGGTGGGTCACGTGACCCCTGTGGGGTGGGTCACAAGACCCCTCAGGGGTGGGTCACGTGACCCCTCAGGGGTGGGTGACGTGACCCCTCAACGGTGGTTCAGGAGACACGTCAAGGGTGGGTCCCGTGACCCGAGGGAGGCTTGTGGTGGGGAGCCTGAGTGCGCAGACGCGGCCCACTTATAGGCCCGAAATGAGCCAGCCGCGGCTCGGAGAAAAGCCATCTCCTGGGGTCCTCCCCATGTTCCTCCACTCCTCACGGAGGACCCCTTTACGGATGGAAGAAAAGGGGGATCTTCGCAGTGGTGGGTTCGGGCCAGAGGGGTCTGCGGGTTTGCCTGCGCGTACGCCAGGTGCTCCCACAATGGGCCCAGGTGTTTGAGCCCCGTGGAGGCAGAGGGCTGCTTATTGCTGGATGATAGTGTCCTGCAGGGTTAAGGGAAGGCGTGGGCACTCCCAGGGCGACAGAGGGCACCTGGCCTTTAGAGAGTTCCCTGGAAAATTCCCCGCCCAGGCCCCTGGTCCACAAGTCTATCCTGGGTACAGTGTCTGTGCGAGGCTGGGAGTGCTTCTGGGCAGTGTTCCCCAGGGGAAATCGCGTGGTCCTCTAGGTGGCAGGTAGGGCTCCTGTGTCCACGGACAGGTGCCCAGGGACCCTGTGGAACTGCTGTGACCTCTAAAGGGTGGGTCAGGTGAGCGGAGGGAGGTGTGTGCTTGGGAGCCTGAGTGCGCATGCGCAGCCCACGTATAGGCCCGAAACGAGCCAGCCGCGGCTCGGAGAAAAGCCATCTCCTGGGGGCCTCCCCATGTTCCTCCACTCCTCAAGCGTGACCCCTTTACGGATGGAAGAAAAGGGGGATCTTCGCAGTGGTGGGTTCGGGCCAGAGGGGTCTGCGGGTTTGCCTGCGCGTACGCCAGGTGCTCCCACAATGGGCCCAGGTGTTTGAGCCCCGTGGAGGCAGAGGGCTGCTTATTGCTGGATGATAGTGTCCTGCAGGGTTAAGGGAAGGCGTGGGCACTCCCAGGGCGACAGAGGGCACCTGGCCTTTAGAGAGTTCCCTGGAAAATTCCCCACCCAGGCCCCTGGTCCACAAGTCTATCCTGGGTACAGTGTCTGTGCGAGGCTGGGAGTGCTTCTGGGCAGTGTTCCCCAGGGGAAATCGCGTGGTCCTCTAGGTGGCAAGGAGGGCTCCTGTGTCCACGGACAGGTGCCCAGGGACCCTGTGGAACTGCTGTGACCTCTAAAGGGTGGGTCAGTTGAGCGGAGGGAGGTGTGTGCTTGGGAGCCTGAGTGCGCATGCGCAGCCCACGTATAGGCCCGAAACGAGCCAGCCGCGGCTCGGAGAAAAGCCATCTCCTGGGGGCCTCCCCATGTTCCTCCACTCCTCAAGCGTGACCCCTTTACGGATGGAAGAAAAGGGGGATCTTCGCAGTGGTGGGTTCGCGCCAGAGGGGTCTGCGGGTTTGCCTCCACGTATGCCAGGTGCCCGCACACCGGGCCCAGGTGTTTGAGCCCCGTGGAGGCAGAGGGCTGCTTATTGCTGGATGCAAGTGTCCTGCGGGGTGAAGGAACGGCATGGGCACTCCCCGGGCCACACAGGGCACCGGGCCCTTAGAGAGTTCCATGGGAAATCCCCCGCCCATGCCCCCGGTACCCAAGTCTGTCCTTAGCACACTGTCTGTGCGGGGCTGAAGGTACTGCTAGGCAGTGTGGCCTGTGGGAAATCGTGCGGTCCTCTGAGTGGCAGGGAGGGCTGCTGTTTCCCTGAACAGGTGCGCAGGGACCCTGTAAAACTGCAGTGACCCCTCAAGGGTGGGTCACGAGACCCCTTAAGAGTGGGTCACGTGACCCCAAAAGGATAGGTCAGGAGACCCCTCAAGGGTGGGTCACGTGTCCCCTCAGGGGTGGGTCACGAGACCCCTCAGGGGTGGGTCACGAGACCCCTCAGGGGTGGGTCATGTGACCCCTCAGGGGTGGGTCACGTGACCCCTCAGGGGTGGGTCACGTGACCCCTGTGGGGTGGGTCACAAGACCCCTCAAGGGTGGGTCACGTGACCCCTCAGGGGTGGGTGACGTGACCCCTCAACGGTAGTTCAGGAGACACGTCAAGGGTGGGTCCCGTGACCCGAGGGAGGCTTGTGGTGGGGAGCCTGAGTGCGCAGACGCGGCCCACTTATAGGCCCGAAATGAGCCAGCCGCGGCTCGGAGAAAATCCATCTCCTGGGGGCCTCCCCATGTTCCTCCACTCCTCAAGGAGGACCCCTTTACGGATGGAAGAAAAGGGGGATCTTCGCAGTGGTGGGTTCGGGCCAGAGGGGTCTGCGGGTTTGCCTGCACGTACGCCAGGTGCTCGCACAATGGGCCCAGGTGTTTGAGCCCCGTGGAGGCAGAGGGCTGCTTATTGCTGGATGATAGTGTCCTGCAGGGTTAAGGGAAGGCGTGGGCACTCCCAGGGCGACAGAGGGCACCTGGCCTTTAGAGAGTTCCCTGGAAAATTCCCCGCCCAGGCCCCTGGTCCACAAGTCTATCCTGCGTACAGTGTCTGTGCGAGGCTGGGAGTGCTTCTGGGCAGTGTTCCCCCGGGGAAATCGCGTGGTCCTCTAGGTGGCAGGGAGGGCTCCTGTGTCCACGGACAGGTGCCCAGGGACCCTGTGGAACTGCTGTGACCTCTAAAGGGTGGGTCAGTTGAGCGGAGGGAGGTGTGTGCTTGGGAGCCTGAGTGCGCATGCGCAGCCCACGTATAGGCCCGAAACGAGCCAGCCGCGGCTCGGAGAAAAGCCATCTCCTGGGGGCCTCCCCATGTTCCTCCACTCCTCAAGCGTGACCCCTTTACGGATGGAAGAAAAGGGGGATCTTCGCAGTGGTGGGTTCGCGCCAGAGGGGTCTGCGGGTTTGCCTCCACGTACGCCAGGTGCCCGCACACCGGGCCCAGGTGTTTGAGCCCCGTGGAGGCAGAGGGCTGCTTATTGCTGGATGCAAGTGTCCTGCGGGGTCAAGGAACGGCATGGGCACTCCCCGGGCCACACAGGGCACCGGGCCCTTAGAGAGTTCCATTGGAAATCCCCCTCCCATGCCCCCGGTACCCAAGTCTGTCCTTAGCACACTGTCTGTGCGGGGCTGAAGGTACTGCTAGGCAGTGTGGCCTGTGGGAAATCGTGCGGTCCTCTGAGTGGCAGGGAGGGCTGCTGTTTCCCCGAACAGGTGCGCAGGGACCCTGTAAAACTGCTGTGACCCCTCAAGGGTGGGTCACGAGACCCCTCAAGGGTGGGTCACGTGACCCCAAAAGGGTAGGTCACGAGACCCCTCAAGGGTGGGTCACGTGACCCCAAAAGGGTAGGTCACGAGACCCCTCAGGGGTGGGTCACGTGACCCCTCAGGGGTGGGTCACGTGACCCCTGTGGGGTGGGTAACGAGACCCCTCAGGGGTGGGTCACGTGACCCCTCAGGCGTGGGTCATGTGACCCCTGTGGGGTGGGTCACAAGACCCCTCAGGGGTGGGTCACGTGACCCCTCAGGGGTGGGTCACGAGACCCCTCAGGGGTGGGTCACGTGACCCCTCAGGGGTGGTTCACGAGACCCCTCAGGGGTGGGTCATGTGACCCCTCAGGGGTGGGTCACGTGACCCCTCAGGGGTGGGTGACGTGACCCCTCAACGGTGGTTCAGGAGACACGTCAAGGGTGGGTCCCGTGACCCGAGGGAGGCTTGTGGTGGGGAGCCTGAGTGCGCAGACGCGGCCCACTTATAGGCCCGAAATGAGCCAGCCGCGGCTCGGAGAAAAGCCATCTCCTGGGGGCCTCCCCATGTTCTTCCACTCCTCAAGCGTGACCCCTTTACGGATGGAAGAAAAGGGGGATCTTCGCAGTGGTGGGTTCGCGCCAGAAGGGTCTGCGGGTTTGCCTCCACGTACGCCAGGTGCCCGCACACCGGGCCCAGGTGTTTGAGCCCCGTGGAGGCAGAGGGCTGCTTATTGCTGGATGCAAGTGTCCTGCGGGGTCAAGGAACGGCATGGGCACTCCCGGGCCACACAGGGCACCGGGCCCTTAGAGAGTTCCATGGGAAATCCCCCGCCCATGCCCCCGGTACCCAAGTCTGTCTTAGCACACTGTCTGTGCGGGGCTGAAGGTACTGCTAGGCAGTGTGGCCTGTGGGAAATCGTGCGGTCCTCTGAGTGGCAGGGAGGGCTGCTGTTTCCCCGAACAGGTGCGCAGGGACCCTGTAAAACTGCAGTGACCCCTCAAGGGTGGGTCACGAGACCCCTCAAGAGTGGGTCACGTGACCCCAAAAGGATAGGTCACGAGACCCCTCAAGGGTGGGTCACGTGTCCCCTCAGGGGTGGGTCACGAGACCCCTCAGGGGTGGGTCATGTGACCCCTCAGGGGTGGGTCACGTGACCCCTCAGGGGTGGGTCACGTGACCCCTGTGGGGTGGGTCACAAGACCCCTCAGGGGTGGGTCACGTGACCCCTCAGGGGTGGGTGACGTGACCCCTCAACGGTGGTTCAGGAGACACGTCAAGGGTGGGTCCCGTGACCCGAGGGAGGCTTGTGGTGGGGAGCCTGAGTGCGCACGCGCGGCCCACTTATAGGCCCGAAATGAGCCAGCCGCGGCTCAGAGAAAATCCATCTCCTGGGGGCCTCCCCATGTTCCTCCACTCCTCAAGGAGGACCCCTTTACGGATGGAAGAAAAGGGGGATCTTCGCAGTGGTGGGTTCGGGCCAGAGGGGTCTGCGGGTTTGCCTGCACGTACGCCAGGTGCTCGCACAATGGGCCCAGGTGTTTGAGCCCCGTGGAGGCAGAGGGCTGCTTATTGCTGGATGATAGTGTCCTGCAGGGTTAAGGGAAGGCGTGGGCACTCCCAGGGCGACAGAGGGCACCTGGCCTTTAGAGAGTTCCCTGGAAAATTCCCCGCCCAGGCCCCTGGTCCACAAGTCTATCCTGCGTACAGTGTCTGTGCGAGGCTGGGAGTGCTTCTGGGCAGTGTTCCCCAGGGGAAATCGCGTGGTCCTCTAGGTGGCAGGGAGGGCTCCTGTGTCCACGGACAGGTGCCCAGGGACCCTGTGGAACTGCTGTGACCTCTAAAGGGTGGGTCAGGTGAGCGGAGGGAGGTGTGTGCTTGGGAGCCTGAGTGCGCATGCGCAGCCCACGTATAGGCCCGAAACGAGCCAGCCGCGGCTCGGAGAAAAGCCATCTCCTGGGGGCCTCCCCATGTTCCTCCACTCCTCAAGCGTGACCCCTTTACGGATGGAAGAAAAGGGGGATCTTCGCAGTGGTGGGTTCGCGCCAGAGGGGTCTGCGGGTTTGCCTACACGTACGCCAGGTGCCCGCACACCGGGCCCAGGTGTTTGAGCCCCGTGGAGGCAGAGGGCTGCTTATTGCTGGATGCAAGTGTCCTGCGGGGTGAAGGAACGGCATGGGCACTCCCCGGGCCACACAGGGCACCGGGCCCTTAGAGAGTTCCATGGGAAATCCCCCGCCCATGCCCCCGGTACCCAAGTCTGTCCTTAGCACACTGTCTGTGCGGGGCTGAAGGTACTGCTAGGCAGTGTGGCCTGTGGGAAATCGTGCGGTCCTCTGAGTGGCAGGGAGGGCTGCTGTTTCCCCGAACAGGTGCGCAGGGACCCTGTAAAACTGCAGTGACCCCTCAAGGGTGGGTCACGAGACCCCTCAAGAGTGGGTCACGTGACCCCAAAAGGATAGGTCACGAGACCCCTCAAGGTTGGGTCACGTGTCCCCTCAGGGGTGGGTCACGAGACCCCTCAGGGGTGGGTCACGTGACCCCTCAGGGGTGGGTCACGTGACCCCTCAGGGGTGGGTCACGTGACCCCTGTGGGGTGGGTCACAAGACCCCTCAGGGGTGGGTCACGTGACCCCTCAGGGGTGGGTGACGTGACCCCTCAACGGTGGTTCAGGAGACACGTCAAGGGTGGGTCCCGTGACCCGAGGGAGGCTTGTGGTGGGGAGCCTGAGTGCGCACGCGCGGCCCACTTATAGGCCCGAAATGAGCCAGCCGCGGCTCAGAGAAAATCCATCTCCTGGGGGCCTCCCCATGTTCCTCCACTCCTCAAGGAGGACCCCTTTACGGATGGAAGAAAAGGGGGATCTTCGCAGTGGTGGGTTCGGGCCAGAGGGGTCTGCGGGTTTGCCTGCACGTACGCCAGGTGCTCGCACAATGGGCCCAGGTGTTTGAGCCCCGTGGAGGCAGAGGGCTGCTTATTGCTGGATGATAGTGTCCTGCAGGGTTAAGGGAAGGCGTGGGCACTCCCAGGGCGACAGAGGGCACCTGGCCTTTAGAGAGTTCCCTGGAAAATTCCCCGCCCAGGCCCCTGGTCCACAAGTCTATCCTGCGTACAGTGTCTGTGCGAGGCTGGGAGTGCTTCTGGGCAGTGTTCCCCAGGGGAAATCGCGTGGTCCTCTAGGTGGCAGGGAGGGCTCCTGTGTCCACGGACAGGTGCCCAGGGACCCTGTGGAACTGCTGTGACCTCTAAAGGGTGGGTCAGGTGAGCGGAGGGAGGTGTGTGCTTGGGAGCCTGAGTGCGCATGCGCAGCCCACGTATAGGCCCGAAACGAGCCAGCCGCGGCTCGGAGAAAAGCCATCTCCTGGGGGCCTCCCCATGTTCTTCCACTCCTCAAGCGTGACCCCTTTACGGATGGAAGAAAAGGGGGATCTTCGCAGTGGTGGGTTCGCGCCAGAGGGGTCTGCGGGTTTGCCTCCACGTACGCCAGGTGCCCGCACACCGGGCCCAGGTGTTTGAGCCCCGTGGAGGCAGAGGGCTGCTTATTGCTGGATGCAAGTGTCCTGCGGGGTCAAGGAACGGCATGGGCACTCCCCGGGCCACACAGGGCACCGGGCCCTTAGAGAGTTCCATTGGAAATCCCCCTCCCATGCCCCCGGTACCCAAGTCTGTCCTTAGCACACTGTCTGTGCGGGGATGAAGGTACTGCTAGGCAGTGTGGCCTGTGGGAAATCGTGCGGTCCTCTGAGTGGCAGGGAGGGCTGCTGTTTCCCCGAACAGGTGCGCAGGGACCCTGTAAAACTGCTGTGACCCCTCAAGGGTGGGTCACGAGACCCCTCAAGGGTGGGTCACGTGACCCCAAAAGGGTAGGTCACGAGACCCCTCAAGGGTGGGTCACGTGACCCCAAAAGGGTAGGTCACGAGACCCCTCAGGGGTGGGTCACGTGACCCCTCAGGGGTGGGTCACGTGACCCCTGTGGGGTGGGTAACGAGACCCCTCAGGGGTGGGTCACGTGACCCCTCAGGCGTGGGTCATGTGACCCCTGTGGGGTGGGTCAAAAGACCCCTCAGGGGTGGGTCACGTGACCCCTCAGGGGTGGGTCACAAGACCCCTCAGGGGTGGGTCACGTGACCCCTCAGGGGTGGGTGACGTGACCCATCAACGGTGGTTCAGGAGACACGTCAAGGGTGGGTCCCGTGACCCGAGGGAGGCTTGTGGTGGGGAGCCTGAGTGCGCAGACGCGGCCCACTTATAGGCCCGAAATGAGCCAGCCGCGGCTCGGAGAAAAGCCATCTCCTGGGGTCCTCCCCATGTTCCTCCACTCCTCACGGAGGACCCCTTTACGGATGGAAGAAAAGGGGGATCTTCGCAGTGGTGGGTTCGGGCCAGAGGGGTCTGCGGGTTTGCCTGCGCGTACGCCAGGTGCTCGCACAATGGGCCCAGGTGTTTGAGCCCCGTGGAGGCAGAGGGCTGCTTATTGCTGGATGATAGTGTCCTGCAGGGTTAAGGGAAGGCGTGGGCACTCCCAGGGCGACAGAGGGCACCTGGCCTTTAGAGAGTTCCCTGGAAAATTCCCCGCCCAGGCCCCTGGTCCACAAGTCTATCCTGCGTACAGTGTCTGTGCGAGGCTGGGAGTGCTTCTGGGCAGTGTTCCCCAGGGGAAATCGCGTGGTCCTCTAGGTGGCAAGGAGGGCTCCTGTGTCCACGGACAGGTGCCCAGGGACCCTGTGGAACTGCTGTGACCTCTAAAGGGTGGGTCAGTTGAGCGGAGGGAGGTGTGTGCTTGGGAGCCTGAGTGCGCATGCGCAGCCCACGTATAGGCCCGAAATGAGCCAGCCGCGGCTCGGAGAAAAGCCATCTCCTGGGGGCCTCCCCATGTTCCTCCACTCCTCAAGCGTGACCCCTTTACGGATGGAAGAAAAGGGGGATCTTCGCAGTGGTGGGTTCGCGCCAGAGGGGTCTGCGGGTTTGCCTCCACGTATGCCAGGTGCCCGCACACCGGGCCCAGGTGTTTGAGCCCCGTGGAGGCAGAGGGCTGCTTATTGCTGGATGCAAGTGTCCTGCGGGGTGAAGGAACGGCATGGGCACTCCCCGGGCCACACAGGGCACCGGGCCCTTAGAGAGTTCCATGGGAAATCCCCCGCCCATGCCCCCGGTACCCAAGTCTGTCCTTAGCACACTGTCTGTGCGGGGCTGAAGGTACTGCTAGGCAGTGTGGCCTGTGGGAAATCGTGCGGTCCTCTGAGTGGCAGGGAGGGCTGCTGTTTCCCTGAACAGGTGCGCAGGGACCCTGTAAAACTGCAGTGACCCCTCAAGGGTGGGTCACGAGACCCCTCAAGAGTGGGTCACGTGACCCCAAAAGGATAGGTCACGAGACCCCTCAAGGGTGGGTCACGTGTCCCCTCAGGGGTGGGTCACGAGACCCCTCAGGGGTGGGTCACGAGACCCCTCAGGGGTGGGTCATGTGACCCCTCAGGGGTGGGTCACGTGACCCCTCAGGGGTGGGTCACGTGACCCCTCAGGGGTGGGTCACAAGACCCCTCAGGGGTGGGTCACGTGACCCCTCAGGGGTGGGTCACGTGACCCCTCAACGGTGGTTCAGGAGACACGTCAAGGGTGGGTCCCGTGACCCGAGGGAGGCTTGTGGTGGGGAGCCTGAGTGCGCACGCGCGGCCCACTGATAGGCCCGAAATGAGCCAGCCGCGGCTCGGAGAAAATCCATCTCCTGGGGGCCTCCCCATGTTCCTCCACTCCTCAAGGAGGACCCCTTTACGGATGGAAGAAAAGGGGGATCTTCGCAGTGGTGGGTTCGGGCCAGAGGGGTCTGCGGGTTTGCCTGCACGTACGCCAGGTGCTCGCACAATGGGCCCAGGTGTTTGAGCCCCGTGGAGGCAGAGGGCTGCTTATTGCTGGATGATAGTGTCCTGCAGGGTTAAGGGAAGGCGTGGGCACTCCCAGGGCGACAGAGGGCACCTGGCCTTTAGAGAGTTCCCTGGAAAATTCCCCGCCTAGGCCCCTGGTCCACAAGTCTATCCTGCGTACAGTGTCTGTGCGAGGCTGGGAGTGCTTCTGGGCAGTGTTCCCCAGGGGAAATCGCGTGGTCCTCTAGGTGGCAGGGAGGGCTCCTGTGTCCACGGACAGGTGCCCAGGGACCCTGTGGAACTGCTGTGACCTCTAAAGGGTGGGTCAGGTGAGCGGAGGGAGGTGTGTGCTTGGGAGCCTGAGTGCGCATGCGCGGCCCACGTATAGGCCCGAAACGAGCCAGCCGCGGCTCGGAGACAAGCCATCTCCTGGGGGCCTCCCCATGTTCTTCCACTCCTCAAGCGTGACCCCTTTACGGATGGAAGAAAAGGGGGATCTTCGCAGTGGTGGGTTCGCGCCAGAGGGGTCTGCGGGTTTGCCTCCACGTACGCCAGGTGCCCGCACACCGGGCCCAGGTGTTTGAGCCCCGTGGAGGCAGAGGGCTGCTTATTGCTGGATGCAAGTGTCCTGCGGGGTCAAGGAATGGCATGGGCACTCCCCGGGCCACACAGGGCACCGGGCCCTTAGAGAGTTCCATTGGAAATCCCCCTCCCATGCCCCCGGTACCCAAGTCTGTCCTTAGCACACTGTCTGTGCGGGGCTGAAGGTACTGCTAGGCAGTGTGGCCTGTGGGAAATCGTGCGGTCCTCTGAGTCGCAGGGAGGGCTGCTGTTTCCCCGAACAGGTGCCCAGGGACCCTGTAAAACTGCTGTGACCCCTCAAGGGTGGGTCACGAGACCCCTCAAGGGTGGGTCACGTGACCCCAAAAGGGTAGGTCACGAGACCCCTCAAGGGTGGGTCACGTGACCCCAAAAGGGTAGGTCACGAGACCCCTCAGGGGTGGGTCACGTGACCCCTCAGGGGTGGGTCACGTGACCCCTGTGGGGTGGGTAACGAGACCCCTCAGGGGTGGGTCACGTGACCCCTCAGGGGTGGGTCATGTGACCCCTGTGGGGTGGGTCACAAGACCCCTCAGGGGTGGGTCACGTGACCCCTCAGGGGTGGGTCACGAGACCCCTCAGGGGTGGGTCACGAGACCCCTCAGGGGTGGGTCACGTGACCCCTCAGGGGTGGGTCACGAGACCCCTCAGGGGTGGGTCACGTGACCCCTCAGGGGTGGGTCACGAGACCCCTCAGGGGTGGGTCACGAGACCCCTCAGGGGTGGGTCACGTGACCCCTCAGGGGTGGGTCACGAGACCCCTCAGGGGTGGGTCACGTGACCCCTCAGGGGTGGGTCACGAGACCCCTCAGGGGTGGGTCACGTGACCCCTCAGGGGTGGGTCACGAGACCCCTCAGGGGTGGGTCACGTGACCCCTCAGGGGTGGGTCACGTGACCCCTCAGGGGTGGGTCACGTGACCCCTGTGGGGTGGGTCACAAGACCCCTCAGGGGTGGGTCACGTGACCCCTCAGGGGTGGGTGACGTGACCCCTCAATGGTGGTTCAGGAGACACGTCAAGTGTGGGTCCCGTGACCCGAGGGAGGCTTGTGGTGGGGAGCCTGAGTGCGCACGCGCGGCCCACTTATAGGCCCGAAATGAGCCAGCCGCGGCTCGGAGAAAAGCCATCTCCTGGGGTCCTCCCCATGTTCATCCACTCCTCACGGAGGACCCCTTTACGGATGGAAGAAAAGGGGAATCTTCGCAGTGGTGGGTTCGGGCCAGAGGGGTCTGCGGGTTTGCCTGCACGTACGCCAGTTGCTCGCACAATGGGCCCAGGTGTTTGAGCCCCGTGGAGGCAGAGGGCTGCTTATTGCTGGATGATAGTGTCCTGCAGGGTTAAGGGAAGGCGTGGGCACTCCCAGGGCGACAGAGGGCACCTGGCCTTTAGAGAGTTCCCTGGAAAATTCCCCGCCCAGGCCCCTGGTCCACAAGTCTATCCTGCGTACAGTGTCTGTGCGAGGCTGGGAGTGCTTCTGGGCAGTGTTCCCCCGGGGAAATCGCGTGGTCCTCTAGGTGGCAGGGAGGGCTCCTGTGTCCACGGACAGGTGCCCAGGGACCCTGTGGAACTGCTGTGACCTCTAAAGGGTGGGTCAGTTGAGCGGAGGGAGGTGTGTGCTTGGGAGCCTGAGTGCGCATGCGCAGCCCACGTATAGGCCCGAAACGAGCCAGCCGCGGCTCGGAGAAAAGCCATCTCCTGGGGGCCTCCCCATGTTCCTCCACTCCTCAAGCGTGACCCCTTTACGGATGGAAGAAAAGGGGGATCTTCGCAGTGGTGGGTTCGCGCCAGAGGGGTCTGCGGGTTTGCCTCCACGTACGCCAGGTGCCCGCACACCGGGCCCAGGTGTTTGAGCCCCGTGGAGGCAGAGGGCTGCTTATTGCTGGATGCAAGTGTCCTGCGGGGTGAAGGAACGGCATGGGCACTCCCCGGGCCACACAGGGCACCGGGCCCTTAGAGAGTTCCATTGGAAATCCCCCTCCCATGCCCCCGGTACCCAAGTCTGTCCTTAGCACACTGTCTGTGCGGGGCTGAAGGTACTGCTAGGCAGTGTGGCCTGTGGGAAATCGTGCGGTCCTCTGAGTGGCAGGGAGGGCTGCTGTTTCCCCGAACAGGTGCGCAGGGACCCTGTAAAACTGCTGTGACCCCTCAAGGGTGGGTCACGAGACCCCTCAAGGTTGGGTCACGTGACCCCAAAAGGGTAGGTCACGAGACCCCTCAAGGGTGGGTCACGTGACCCCAAAAGGGTAGGTCACGAGACCCCTCAGGGGTGGGTCACGTGACCCCTCAGGGGTGGGTCACGTGACCCCTGTGGGGTGGGTAACGAGACCCCTCAGGGGTGGGTCACGTGACCCCTCAGGCGTGGGTCATGTGACCCCTGTGGGGTGGGTCACAAGACCCCTCAGGGGTGGGTCACGTGACCCCTCAGGGGTGGGTCACGAGACCCCTCAGGGGTGGGTCACGTGACCCCTCAGGGGTGGTTCACGAGACCCCTCAGGGGTGGGTCATGTGACCCCTCAGGGGTGGGTCACGTGACCCCTCAGGGGTGGGTCACGTGACCCCTGTGGGGTGGGTCACAAGACCCCTCAGGGGTGGGTCACGTGACCCCTCAGGGGTGGGTGACGTGACCCCTCAACGGTGGTTCAGGAGACACGTCAAGGGTGGGTCCCGTGACCCGAGGGAGGCTTGTGGTGGGGAGCCTGAGTGCGCAGACGCGGCCCACTTATAGGCCCGAAATGAGCCAGCCGCGGCTCGGAGAAAAGCCATCTCCTGGGGTCCTCCCCATGTTCCTCCACTCCTCACGGAGGACCCCTTTACGGATGGAAGAAAAGGGGGATCTTCGCAGTGGTGGGTTCGGGCCAGAGGGGTCTGCGGGTTTGCCTGCGCGTACGCCAGGTGCTCGCACAATGGGCCCAGGTGTTTGAGCCCCGTGGAGGCAGAGGGCTGCTTATTGCTGGATGATAGTGTCCTGCAGGGTTAAGGGAAGGCGTGGGCACTCCCAGGGCGACAGAGGGCACCTGGCCTTTAGAGAGTTCCCTGGAAAATTCCCTGCCCAGGCCCCTGGTCCACAAGTCTATCCTGCGTACAGTGTCTGTGCGAGGCTGGGAGTGCTTCTGGGCAGTGTTCCCCAGGGGAAATCGCGTGGTCCTCTAGGTGGCAAGGAGGGCTCCTGTGTCCACGGACAGGTGCCCAGGGACCCTGTGGAACTGCTGTGACCTCTAAAGGGTGGGTCAGTTGAGCGGAGGGAGGTGTGTGCTTGGGAGCCTGAGTGCGCATGCGCAGCCCACGTATAGGCCCGAAACGAGCCAGCCGCGGCTCGGAGAAAAGCCATCTCCTGGGGGCCTCCCCATGTTCCTCCACTCCTCAAGCGTGACCCCTTTACGGATGGAAGAAAAGGGGGATCTTCGCAGTGGTGGGTTCGCGCCAGAGGGGTCTGCGGGTTTGCCTCCACGTATGCCAGGTGCCCGCACACCGGGCCCAGGTGTTTGAGCCCCGTGGAGGCAGAGGGCTGCTTATTGCTGGATGCAAGTGTCCTGCGGGGTGAAGGAACGGCATGGGCACTCCCCGGGCCACACAGGGCACCGGGCCCTTAGAGAGTTCCATGGGAAATCCCCCGCCCATGCCCCCGGTACCCAAGTCTGTCCTTAGCACACTGTCTGTGCGGGGCTGAAGGTACTGCTAGGCAGTGTGGCCTGTGGGAAATCGTGCGGTCCTCTGAGTGGCAGGGAGGGCTGCTGTTTCCCTGAACAGGTGCGCAGGGACCCTGTAAAACTGCAGTGACCCCTCAAGGGTGGGTCACGAGACCCCTCAAGAGTGGGTCACGTGACCCCAAAAGGATAGGTCACGAGACCCCTCAAGGGTGGGTCACGTGTCCCCTCAGGGGTGGGTCACGAGACCCCTCAGGGGTGGGTCATGAGACCCCTCAGGGGTGGGTCATGTGACCACTCAGGGGTGGGTCACGTGACCCCTCAGGGGTGGGTCACGTGACCCCTGTGGGGTGGGTCACAAGACCCCTCAGGGGTGGGTCACGTGACCCCTCAGGGGTGGGTGACGTGACCCCTCAACGGTGGTTCAGGAGACACGTCAAGGGTGGGTCCCGTGACCCGAGGGAGGCTTGTGGTGGGGAGCCTGAGTGCGCACGCGCGGCCCACTTATAGGCCCGAAATGAGCCAGCCGCGGCTCGGAGAAAATCCATCTCCTGGGGGCCTCCCCATGTTCCTCCACTCCTCAAGGAGGACCCCTTTACGGATGGAAGAAAAGGGGGATCTTCGCAGTGGTGGGTTCGCGCCAGAGGGGTCTGCGGGTTTGCCTCCACGTACGCCAGGTGCCCGCACACCGGGCCCAGGTGTTTGAGCCCCGTGGAGGCAGAGGGCTGCTTATTGCTGGATGCAAGTGTCCTGCGGGGTGAAGGAACGGCATGGGCACTCCCCGGGCCACACAGGGCACCGGGCCCTTAGAGAGTTCCATGGGAAATCCCCCGCCCATGCCCCCGGTACCCAAGTCTGTCCTTAGCACACTGTCTGTGCGGGGCTGAAGGTACTGCTAGGCAGTGTGGCCTGTGGGAAATCGTGCGGTCCTCTGAGTGGCAGGGAGGGCTGCTGTTTCCCCGAACAGGTGCGCAGGGACCCTGTAAAACTGCAGTGACCCCTCAAGGGTGGGTCACGAGACCCCTCAAGAGTGGGTCACGTGACCCCAAAAGGATAGGTCACGAGACCCCTCAAGGGTGGGTCACGTGTCCCCTCAGGGGTGGGTCACGAGACCCCTCAGGGGTGGGTCATGTGACCCCTCAGGGGTGGGTCACGTGACCCCTCAGGGGTGGGTCACGTGACCCCTGTGGGGTGGGTCACAAGACCCCTCAGGGGTGGGTCACGTGACCCCTCAGGGGTGGGTGACGTGACCCCTCAACCGTGGTTCAGGAGACACGTCAAGGGTGGGTCCCGTGACCCGAGGGAGGCTTGTGGTGGGGAGCCTGAGTGCGCACGCGCGGCCCACTTATAGGCCCGAAATGAGCCAGCCGCGGCTCAGAGAAAATCCATCTCCTGGGGGCCTCCCCATGTTCCTCCACTCCTCAAGGAGGACCCCTTTACGGATGGAAGAAAAGGGGGATCTTCGCAGTGGTGGGTTCGGGCCAGAGGGGTCTGCGGGTTTGCCTGCACGTACGCCAGGTGCTCGCACAATGGGCCCAGGTGTTTGAGCCCCGTGGAGGCAGAGGGCTGCTTATTGCTGGATGATAGTGTCCTGCAGGGTTAAGGGAAGGCGTGGGCACTCCCAGGGCGACAGAGGGCACCTGGCCTTTAGAGAGTTCCCTGGAAAATTCCCCGCCCAGGCCCCTGGTCCACAAGTCTATCCTGCGTACAGTGTCTGTGCGAGGCTGGGAGTGCTTCTGGGCAGTGTTCCCCAGGGGAAATCGCGTGGTCCTCTAGGTGGCAGGGAGGGCTCCTGTGTCCACGGACAGGTGCCCAGGGACCCTGTGGAACTGCTGTGACCTCTAAAGGGTGGGTCAGTTGAGCGGAGGGAGGTGTGTGCTTGGGAGCCTGAGTGCGCATGCGCGGCCCACGTATAGGCCCGAAACGAGCCAGCCGCGGCTCGGAGAAAAGCCATCTCCTGGGGGCCTCCCCATGTTCTTCCACTCCTCAAGCGTGACCCCTTTACGGATTGAAGAAAAGGGGGATCTTCGCAGTGGTGGGTTCGCGCCAGAGGGGTCTGCGGGTTTGCCTCCACGTACGCCAGGTGCCCGCACACCGGGCCCAGGTGTTTGAGCCCCGTGGAGGCAGAGGGCTGCTTATTGCTGGATGCAAGTGTCCTGCGGGGTCAAGGAACGGCATGGGCACTCCCCGGGCCACACAGGGCACCGGGCCCTTAGAGAGTTCCATTGGAAATCCCCCTCCCATGCCCCCGGTACCCAAGTCTGTCCTTAGCACACTGTCTGTGCGGGGATGAAGGTACTGCTAGGCAGTGTGGCCTGTGGGAAATCGTGCGGTCCTCTGAGTGGCAGGGAGGGCTGCTGTTTCCCCGAACAGGTGCGCAGGGACCCTGTAAAACTGCTGTGACCCCTCAAGGGTGGGTCACGAGACCCCTCAAGGGTGGGTCACGTGACCCCAAAAGGGTAGGTCACGAGACCCCTCAAGGGTGGGTCACGTGACCCCAAAAGGGTAGGTCACGAGACCCCTCAGGGGTGGGTCACGTGACCCCTCAGGGGTGGGTCACGTGACCCCTGTGGGGTGGGTAACGAGACCCCTCAGGGGTGGGTCACGTGACCCCTCAGGCGTGGGTCATGTGACCCCTGTGGGGTGGGTCACAAGACCCCTCAGGGGTGGGTCACGTGACCCCTCAGGGGTGGGTCACTAGACCCCTCAGGGGTGGGTCACGTGACCCCTCAGGGGTGGTTCACGAGACCCCTCAGGGGTGGGTCATGTGACCCCTCAGGGGTGGGTCACGTGACCCCTCAGGGGTGGGTCACGTGACCCCTGTGGGGTGGGTCACAAGACCCCTCAGGGGTGGGTCACGTGACCCCTCAGGGGTGGGTGACGTGACCCCTCAACGGTGGTTCAGGAGACACGTCAAGGGTGGGTCCCGTGACCCGAGGGAGGCTTGTGGTGGGGAGCCTGAGTGCGCAGACGGGGCCCACTTATAGGCCCGAAATGAGCCAGCCGCGGCTCGGAGAAAAGCCATCTCCTGGGGGCCTCCCCATGTTCTTCCACTCCTCAAGCGTGACCCCTTTACGGATGGAAGAAAAGGGGGATCTTCGCAGTGGTGGGTTCGCGCCAGAGGGGTCTGCGGGTTTGCCTCCACGTACGCCAGGTGCCCGCACACCGGGCCCAGGTGTTTGAGCCCCGTGGAGGCAGAGGGCTGCTTATTGCTGGATGCAAGTGTCCTGCGGGGTCAAGGAACGGCATGGGCACTCCCGGGCCACACAGGGCACCGGGCCCTTAGAGAGTTCCATGGGAAATCCCCCGCCCATGCCCCCGGTACCCAAGTCTGTCTTAGCACACTGTCTGTGCGGGGCTGAAGGTACTGCTAGGCAGTGTGGCCTGTGGGAAATCGTGCGGTCCTCTGAGTGGCAGGGAGGGCTGCTGTTTCCCCGAACAGGTGCGCAGGGACCCTGTAAAACTGCAGTGACCCCTCAAGGGGGGGTCACGAGACCCCTCAAGGGTGGTCACGTGACCCCAAAAGGGTAGGTCACGAGACCCCTCAAGGGTGGGTCACGTGACCCCTCTGGGGTGGGTCACGAGACCCCTCAGGGGTGGGTCACGAGACCCCTCAGGGGTGGGTCACGTGACCCCTCAGGGGTGGGTCACGTGACCCCTCAGGGGTGGGTCACGTGACCCCTGTGGGGTGGGTCACAAGACCCCTCAGGGGTGGGTCACGTGACCCCTCAGGGGTGGGTGACGTGAACCCTCAACGGTGGTTCAGGAGACTCGTCAAGGGTGGGTCCCGTGACCCGAGGGAGGCTTGTGGTGGGGAGCCTGAGTGCGCACGCGCGGCCCACTTATAGGCCCGAAATGAGCCAGCCGCGGCTCGGAGAAAAGCCATCTCCTGGGGTCCTCCCCATGTTCCTCCACTCCTCAAGGAGGACCCCTTTACGGATGGAAGAAAAGGGGGATCTTCGCAGTGGTGGGTTCGGGCCAAAGGGGTCTGCGGGTTTGCCTGCGCGTACGCCAGGTGCTCGCACAATGGGCCCAGGTGTTTGAGCCCCGTGGAGGCAGAGGGCTGCTTATTGCTGGATGATAGTGTCCTGCAGGGTTAAGGGAAGGCGTGGGCACTCCCAGGGCGACAGAGGGCACCTGGCCTTTAGAGAGTTCCCTGGAAAATTCCCCGCCCAGGCCCCTGGTCCACAAGTCTATCCTGCGTACAGTGTCTGTGCGAGGCTGGGAGTGCTTCTGGGCAGTGTTCCCCAGGGGAAATCGCGTGGTCCTCTAGGTGGCAGGGAGGGCTCCTGTGTCCACGGACAGGTGCCCAGGGACCCTGTGGAACTGCTGTGACCTCTAAAGGGTGGGTCAGTTGAGTGGAGGGAGGTGTGTGCTTGGGAGCCTGAGTGCGCATGCGCAGCCCACGTATAGGCCCGAAACGAGCCAGCCGCGGCTCGGAGAAAAGCCATCTCCTGGGGGCCTCCCCATGTTCCTCCACTCCTCAAGCGTGACCCCTTTACGGATGGAAGAAAAGGGGGATCTTCGCAGTGGTGGGTTCGCGCCAGAGGGGTCTGCGGGTTTGCCTACACGTACGCCAGGTGCCCGCACACCGGGCCCAGGTGTTTGAGCCCCGTGGAGGCAGAGGGCTGCTTATTGCTGGATGCAAGTGTCCTGCGGGGTGAAGGAACGGCATGGGCACTCCCCGGGCCACACAGGGCACCGGGCCCTTAGAGAGTTCCATGGGAAATCCCCCGCCCATGCCCCCGGTACCCAAGTCTGTCCTTAGCACACTGTCTGTGCGGGGCTGAAGGTACTGCTAGGCAGTGTGGCCCGTGGGAAATCGTGCGGTCCTCTGAGTGGCAGGGAGGGCTGCTGTTTCCCCGAACAGGTGCGCAGGGACCCTGTAAAACTGCAGTGACCCCTCAAGGGTGGGTCACGAGACCCCTCAAGAGTGGGTCACGTGACCCCAAAAGGATAGGTCACGAGACCCCTCAAGGGTGGGTCACGTGTCCCCTCAGGGGTGGGTCACGAGACCCCTCAGGGGTGGGTCATGTGACCCCTCAGGGGTGGGTCACGTGACCCCTCAGGGGTGGGTCACGTGACCCCTGTGGGGTGGGTCACAAGACCCCTCAGGGGTGGGTCACGTGACCCCTCAGGGGTGGGTGACGTGACCCCTCAACGGTGGTTCAGGAGACACGTCAAGGGTGGGTCCCGTGACCCGAGGGAGGCTTGTGGTGGGGAGCCTGAGTGCGCACGCGCGGCCCACTTATAGGCCCGAAATGAGCCAGCCGCGGCTCAGAGAAAATCCATCTCCTGGGGGCCTCCCCATGTTCCTCCACTCCTCAAGGAGGACCCCTTTACGGATGGAAGAAAAGGGGGATCTTCGCAGTGGTGGGTTCGGGCCAGAGGGGTCTGCGGGTTTGCCTGCACGTACGCCAGGTGCTCGCACAATGGGCCCAGGTGTTTGAGCCCCGTGGAGGCAGAGGGCTGCTTATTGCTGGATGATAGTGTCCTGCAGGGTTAAGGGAAGGCGTGGGCACTCCCAGGGCGACAGAGGGCACCTGGCCTTTAGAGAGTTCCCTGGAAAATTCCCCGCCCAGGCCCCTGGTCCACAAGTCTATCCTGCGTATAGTGTCTGTGCGAGGCTGGGAGTGCTTCTGGGCAGTGTTCCCCAGGGGAAATCGCGTGGTCCTCTAGGTGGCAGGGAGGGCTCCTGTGTCCACGGACAGGTGCCCAGGGACCCTGTGGAACTGCTGTGACCTCTAAAGGGTGGGTCAGGTGAGCGGAGGGAGGTGTGTGCTTGGGAGCCTGAGTGCGCATGCGCGGCCCACGTATAGGCCCGAAACGAGCCAGCCGCGGCTCGGAGAAAAGCCATCTCCTGGGGGCCTCCCCATGTTCTTCCACTCCTCAAGCGTGACCCCTTTACGGATGGAAGAAAAGGGGGATCTTCGCAGTGGTGGGTTCGCGCCAGAGGGGTCTGCGGGTTTGCCTCCACGTACGCCAGGTGCCCGCACACCGGGCCCAGGTGTTTGAGCCCCGTGGAGGCAGAGGGCTGCTTATTGCTGGATGCAAGTGTCCTGCGGGGTCAAGGAACGGCATGGGCACTCCCCGGGCCACACAGGGCACCGGGCCCTTAGAGAGTTCCATTGGAAATCCCCCTCCCATGCCCCCGGTACCCAAGTCTGTCCTTAGCACACTGTCTGTGCGGGGATGAAGGTACTGCTAGGCAGTGTGGCCTGTGGGAAATCGTGCGGTCCTCTGAGTGGCAGGGAGGGCTGCTGTTTCCCCGAACAGGTGCGCAGGGACCCTGTAAAACTGCTGTGACCCCTCAAGGGTGGGTCACGAGACCCCTCAAGGGTGGGTCACGTGACCCCAAAAGGGTAGGTCACGAGACCCCTCAGGGGTGGGTCACGTGACCCCTCAGGGGTGGGTCACGTGACCCCTGTGGGGTGGGTAACGAGACCCCTCAGGGGTGGGTCACGTGACCCCTCACGCGTGGGTCATGTGACCCCTGTGGGGTGGGTCACAAGACCCCTCAGGGGTGGGTCACGTGACCCCTCAGGGGTGGGTCACGAGACCCCTCAGGGGTGGGTCACGTGACCCCTCAGGGGTGGTTCACGAGACCCCTCAGGGGTGGGTCACGTGACCCCTCAGGGGTGGGTCACGTGACCCCTGTGGGGTGGGTCACAAGACCCCTCAGGGGTGGGTCACGTGACCCCTCAGGGGTGGGTGACGTGACCCCTCAACGGTGGTTCAGGAGACACGTCAAGGGTGGGTCCCGTGACCCGAGGGAGGCTTGTGGTGGGGAGCCTGAGTGCGCAGACGCGGCCCACTTATAGGCCCGAAATGAGCCAGCCGCGGCTCGGAGAAAAGCCATCTCCTGGGGGCCTCCCCATGTTCTTCCACTCCTCAAGCGTGACCCCTTTACGGATGGAAGAAAAGGGGGATCTTCGCAGTGGTGGGTTCGCGCCAGAGGGGTCTGCGGGTTTGCCTCCACGTACGCCAGGTGCCCGCACACCGGGCCCAGGTGTTTGAGCCCCGTGGAGGCAGAGGGCTGCTTATTGCTGGATGCAAGTGTCCTGCGGGGTCAAGGAACGGCATGGGCACTCCCGGGCCACACAGGGCACCGGGCCCTTAGAGAGTTCCATGGGAAATCCCCCGCCCATGCCCCCGGTACCCAAGTCTGTCTTAGCACACTGTCTGTGCGGGGCTGAAGGTACTGCTAGGCAGTGTGGCCTGTGGGAAATCGTGCGGTCCTCTGAGTGGCAGGGAGGGCTGCTGTTTCCCCGAACAGGTGCGCAGGGACCCTGTAAAACTGCAGTGACCCCTCAAGGGGGGGTCACGAGACCCCTCAAGGGTGGTCACTTGACCCCAAAAGGGTAGGTCACGAGACCCCTCAAGGGTGGGTCACGTGACCCCTCTGGGGTGGGTCACGAGACCCCTCAGGGGTGGGTCACGAGACCCCTCAGGGGTGGGTCATGTGACCCCTCAGGGGTGGGTCACGTGACCCCTCAGGGGTGGGTCACGTGACCCCTGTGGGGTGGGTCACAAGACCCCTCAGGGGTGGGTCACGTGACCCCTCAGGGGTGGGTGACGTGAACCCTCAACGGTGGTTCAGGAGACTCGTCAAGGGTGGGTCCCGTGACCCGAGGGAGGCTTGTGGTGGGGAGCCTGAGTGCGCACGCGCGGCCCACTTATAGGCCCGAAATGAGCCAGCCGCGGCTCGGAGAAAAGCCATCTCCTGGGGTCCTCCCCATGTTCCTCCACTCCTCAAGGAGGACCCCTTTACGGATGGAAGAAAAGGGGGATCTTCGCAGTGGTGGGTTCGGGCCAAAGGGGTCTGCGGGTTTGCCTGCGCGTACGCCAGGTGCTCGCACAATGGGCCCAGGTGTTTGAGCCCCGTGGAGGCAGAGGGCTGCTTATTGCTGGATGATAGTGTCCTGCAGGGTTAAGGGAAGGCGTGGGCACTCCCAGGGCGACAGATGGCACCTGGCCTTTAGAGAGTTCCCTGGAAAATTCCCCGCCCAGGCCCCTGGTCCACAAGTCTATCCTGCGTACAGTGTCTGTGCGAGGCTGGGAGTGCTTCTGGGCAGTGTTCCCCAGGGGAAATCGCGTGGTCCTCTAGGTGGCAGGGAGGGCTCCTGTGTCCACGGACAGGTGCCCAGGGACCCTGTGGAACTGCTGTGACCTCTAAAGGGTGGGTCAGTTGAGCGGAGGGAGGTGTGTGCTTGGGAGCCTGAGTGCGCATGCGCAGCCCACGTGTAGGCCCGAAACGAGCCAGCCGCGGCTCGGAGAAAAGCCATCTCCTGGGGGCCTCCCCATGTTCCTCCACTCCTCAAGCGTGACCCCTTTACGGATGGAAGAAAAGGGGGATCTTCGCAGTGGTGGGTTCGCGCCAGAGGGGTCTGCGGGTTTGCCTCCACGTACGCCAGGTGCCCGCACACCGGGCCCAGGTGTTTGAGCCCCCTGGAGGCAGAGGGCTGCTTATTGCTGGATGCAAGTGTCCTGCGGGGTCAAGGAACGGCATGGGCACTCCCCGGGCCACACAGGGCACCGGGCCCTTAGAGAGTTCCATTGGAAATCCCCCTCCCATGCCCCCGGTACCCAAGTCTGTCCTTAGCACACTGTCTGTGCGGGGATGAAGGTACTGCTAGGCAGTGTGGCCTGTGGGAAATCGTGCGGTCCTCTGAGTGGCAGGGAGGGCTGCTGTTTCCCCGAACAGGTGCGCAGGGACCCTGTAAAACTGCTGTGACCCCTCAAGGGTGGGTCACGTGACCCCTCAAGGGTGGGTCACGTGACCCCAAAAGGGTAGGTCACGAGACCCCTCAAGGGTGGGTCACGTGACCCCAAAAGGGTAGGTCACGAGACCCCTCAGGGGTGGGTCACGTGACCCCTCAGGGGTGGGTCACGTGACCCCTGTGGTGTGGGTAACGAGACCCCTCAGGGGTGGGTCACGTGACCCCTCAGGCGTGGGTCATGTGACCCCTGTGGGGTGGGTCACAAGACCCCTCAGGGGTGGGTCACGTGACCCCTCAGGGGTGGGTCACGAGACCCCTCAGGGGTGGGTCACGTGACCCCTCAGGGGTGGTTCACGAGACCCCTCAGGGGTGGGTCATGTGACCCCTCAGGGGTGGGTCACGTGACCCCTGTGGGGTGGGTCACAAGACCCCTCAGGGGTGCGTCACGTGACCCCTCAGGGGTGGGTGACGTGACCCCTCAACGGTGGTTCAGGAGACACGTCAAGGGTGGGTCCCGTGACCCGAGGGAGGCTTGTGGTGGGGAGCCTGAGTGCGCAGACGCGGCCCACTTATAGGCCCGAAATGAGCCAGCCGCGGCTCGGAGAAAAGCCATCTCCTGGGGTCCTCCCCATGTTCCTCCACTCCTCACGGAGGACCCCTTTACGGATGGAAGAAAAGGGGGATCTTCGCAGTGGTGGGTTCGGGCCAGAGGGGTCTGCGGGTTTGCCTGCGCGTACGCCAGGTGCTCGCACAATGGGCCCAGGTGTTTGAGCCCCGTGGAGGCAGAGGGCTGCTTATTGCTGGATGATAGTGTCCTGCAGGGTTAAGGGAAGGCGTGGGCACTCCCAGGGCGACAGAGGGCACCTGGCCTTTAGAGAGTTCCCTGGAAAATTCCCCGCCCAGGCCCCTGGTCCACAAGTCTATCCTGCGTACAGTGTCTGTGCGAGGCTGGGAGTGCTTCTGGGCAGTGTTCCCCAGGGGAAATCGCGTGGTCCTCTAGGTGGCAAGGAGGGCTCCTGTGTCCACGGACAGGTGCCCAGGGACCCTGTGGAACTGCTGTGACCTCTAAAGGGTGGGTCAGTTGAGCGGAGGGAGGTGTGTGCTTGGGAGCCTGAGTGCGCATGCGCAGCCCACGTATAGGCCCGAAACGAGCCAGCCGCGGCTCGGAGAAAAGCCATCTCCTGGGGGCCTCCCCATGTTCTTCCACTCCTCAAGCGTGACCCCTTTACGGATGGAAGAAAAGGGGGATCTTCGCAGTGGTGGGTTCGCGCCAGAGGGGTCTGCGGGTTTGCCTCCACGTACGCCAGGTGCCCGCACACCGGGCCCAGGTGTTTGAGCCCCGTGGAGGCAGAGGGCTGCTTATTGCTGGATGCAAGTGTCCTGCGGGGTCAAGGAACGGCATGGGCACTCCCCGGGCCACACAGGGCACCGGGCCCTTAGAGAGTTCCATTGGAAATCCCCCTCCCATGCCCCCGGTACCCAAGTCTGTCCTTAGCACACTGTCTGTGCGGGGATGAAGGTACTGCTAGGCAGTGTGGCCTGTGGGAAATCGTGCGGTCCTCTGAGTGGCAGGGAGGGCTGCTGTTTCCCCGAACAGGTGCGCAGGGACCCTGTAAAACTGCTGTGACCCCTCAAGGGTGGGTCACGAGACCCCTCAAGGGTGGGTCACGTGACCCCAAAAGGGTAGGTCACGAGACCCCTCAGGGGTGGGTCACGTGACCCCTCAGGGGTGGGTCACGTGACCCCTGTGGGGTGGGTAACGAGACCCCTCAGGGGTGGGTCACGTGACCCCTCACGCGTGGGTCATGTGACCCCTGTGGGGTGGGTCACAAGACCCCTCAGGGGTGGGTCACGTGACCCCTCAGGGGTGGGTCACGAGACCCCTCAGGGGTGGGTCACGTGACCCCTCAGGGGTGGTTCACGAGACCCCTCAGGGGTGGGTCATGTGACCCCTCAGGGGTGGGTCACGTGACCCCTCAGGGGTGGGTCACGTGACCCCTGTGGGGTGGGTCACAAGACCCCTCAGGGGTGGGTCACGTGACCCCTCAGGGGTGGGTGACGTGACCCCTCAACGGTGGTTCAGGAGACACGTCAAGGGTGGGTCCCGTGACCCGAGGGAGGCTTGTGGTGGGGAGCCTGAGTGCCCAGACGCGGCCCACTTATAGGCCCGAAATGAGCCAGCCGCGGCTCGGAGAAAAGCCATCTCCTGGGGGCCTCCCCATGTTCTTCCACTCCTCAAGCGTGACCCCTTTACGGATGGAAGAAAAGGGGGATCTTCGCAGTGGTGGGTTCGCGCCAGAGGGGTCTGCGGGTTTGCCTCCACGTACGCCAGGTGCCCGCACACCGGGCCCAGGTGTTTGAGCCCCGTGGAGGCAGAGGGCTGCTTATTGCTGGATGCAAGTGTCCTGCGGGGTCAAGGAACGGCATGGGCACTCCCGGGCCACACAGGGCACCGGGCCCTTAGAGAGTTCCATGGGAAATCCCCCGCCCATGCCCCCGGTACCCAAGTCTGTCTTAGCACACTGTCTGTGCGGGGCTGAAGGTACTGCTAGGCAGTGTGGCCTGTGGGAAATCGTGCGGTCCTCTGAGTGGCAGGGAGGGCTGCTGTTTCCCCGAACAGGTGCGCAGGGACCCTGTAAAACTGCAGTGACCCCTCAAGGGGGGGTCACGAGACCCCTCAAGGGTGGTCACGTGACCCCAAAAGGGTAGGTCACGAGACCCCTCAAGGGTGGGTCACGTGACCCCTCTGGGGTGGGTCACGAGACCCCTCAGGGGTGGGTCACGAGACCCCTCAGGGGTGGGTCATGTGACCCCTCAGGGGTGGGTCACGTGACCCCTCAGGGGTGGGTCACGTGACCCCTGTGGGGTGGGTCACAAGACCCCTCAGGGGTGGGTCACGTGACCCCTCAGGGGTGGGTGACGTGAACCCTCAACGGTGGTTCAGGAGACTCGTCAAGGGTGGGTCCCGTGACCCGAGGGAGGCTTGTGGTGGGGAGCCTGAGTGCGCACGCGCGGCCCACTTATAGGCCCGAAATGAGCCAGCCGCGGCTCGGAGAAAAGCCATCTCCTGGGGTCCTCCCCATGTTCCTCCACTCCTCAAGGAGGACCCCTTTACGGATGGAAGAAAAGGGGGATCTTCGCAGTGGTGGGTTCGGGCCAAAGGGGTCTGCGGGTTTGCCTGCGCGTACGCCAGGTGCTCGCACAATGGGCCCAGGTGTTTGAGCCCCGTGGAGGCAGAGGGCTGCTTATTGCTGGATGATAGTGTCCTGCAGGGTTAAGGGAAGGCGTGGGCACTCCCAGGGCGACAGATGGCACCTGGCCTTTAGAGAGTTCCCTGGAAAATTCCCCGCCCAGGCCCCTGGTCCACAAGTCTATCCTGCGTACAGTGTCTGTGCGAGGCTGGGAGTGCTTCTGGGCAGTGTTCCCCAGGGGAAATCGCGTGGTCCTCTAGGTGGCAGGGAGGGCTCCTGTGTCCACGGACAGGTGCCCAGGGACCCTGTGGAACTGCTGTGACCTCTAAAGGGTGGGTCAGTTGAGCGGAGGGAGGTGTGTGCTTGGGAGCCTGAGTGCGCATGCGCAGCCCACGTATAGGCCCGAAACGAGCCAGCCGCGGCTCGGAGAAAAGCCATCTCCTGGGGGCCTCCCCATGTTCCTCCACTCCTCAAGCGTGACCCCTTTACGGATGGAAGAAAAGGGGGATCTTCGCAGTGGTGGGTTCGCGCCAGAGGGGTCTGCGGGTTTGCCTACACGTACGCCAGGTGCCCGCACACCGGGCCCAGGTGTTTGAGCCCCGTGGAGGCAGAGGGCTGCTTATTGCTGGATGCAAGTGTCCTGCGGGGTGAAGGAACGGCATGGGCACTCCCCGGGCCACACAGGGCACCGGGCCCTTAGAGAGTTCCATGGGAAATCCCCCGCCCATGCCCCCGGTACCCAAGTCTGTCCTTAGCACACTGTCTGTGCGGGGCTGAAGGTACTGCTAGGCAGTGTGGCCTGTGGGAAATCGTGCGGTCCTCTGAGTGGCAGGGAGGGCTGCTGTTTCCCCGAACAGGTGCGCAGGGACCCTGTAAAACTGCAGTGACCCCTCAAGGGTGGGTCACGAGACCCCTCAAGAGTGGGTCACGTGACCCCAAAAGGATAGGTCACGAGACCCCTCAAGGGTGGGTCACGTGTCCCCTCAGGGGTGGGTCACGAGACCCCTCAGGGGTGGGTCATGTGACCCCTCAGGGGTGGGTCACGTGACCCCTCAGGGGTGGGTCACGTGACCCCTGTGGGGTGGGTCACAAGACCCCTCAGGGGTGGGTCACGTGACCCCTCAGGGGTGGGTGACGTGACCCCTCAACGGTGGTTCAGGAGACACGTCAAGGGTGGGTCCCGTGACCCGAGGGAGGCTTGTGGTGGGGAGCCTGAGTGCGCACGCGCGGCCCACTTATAGGCCCGAAATGAGCCAGCCGCGGCTCAGAGAAAATCCATCTCCTGGGGGCCTCCCCATGTTCCTCCACTCCTCAAGGAGGACCCCTTTACGGATGGAAGAAAAGGGGGATCTTCGCAGTGGTGGGTTCGGGCCAGAGGGGTCTGCGGGTTTGCCTGCACGTACGCCAGGTGCTCGCACAATGGGCCCAGGTGTTTGAGCCCCGTGGAGGCAGAGGGCTGCTTATTGCTGGATGATAGTGTCCTGCAGGGTTAAGGGAAGGCGTGGGCACTCCCAGGGCGACAGAGGGCACCTGGCCTTTAGAGAGTTCCCTGGAAAATTCCCCGCCCAGGCCCCTGGTCCACAAGTCTATCCTGCGTACAGTGTCTGTGCGAGGCTGGGAGTGCTTCTGGGCAGTGTTCCCCCGGGGAAATCGCGTGGTCCTCTAGGTGGCAGGGAGGGCTCCTGTGTCCACGGACAGGTGCCCAGGGACCCTGTGGAACTGCTGTGACCTCTAAAGGGTGGGTCAGGTGAGCGGAGGGAGGTGTGTGCTTGGGAGCCTGAGTGCGCATGCGCAGCCCACGTATAGGCCCGAAACGAGCCAGCCGCGGCTCGGAGAAAAGCCATCTCCTGGGGGCCTCCCCATGTTCTTCCACTCCTCAAGCGTGACCCCTTTACGGATGGAAGAAAAGGGGGATCTTCGCAGTGGTGGGTTCGCGCCAGAGGGGTCTGCGGGTTTGCCTCCACGTACGCCAGGTGCCCGCACACCGGGCCCAGGTGTTTGAGCCCCCTGGAGGCAGAGGGCTGCTTATTGCTGGATGCAAGTGTCCTGCGGGGTCAAGGAACGGCATGGGCACTCCCCGGGCCACACAGGGCACCGGGCCCTTAGAGAGTTCCATTGGAAATCCCCCTCCCATGCCCCCGGTACCCAAGTCTGTCCTTAGCACACTGTCTGTGCGGGGATGAAGGTACTGCTAGGCAGTGTGGCCTGTGGGAAATCGTGCGGTCCTCTGAGTGGCAGGGAGGGCTGCTGTTTCCCCGAACAGGTGCGCAGGGACCCTGTAAAACTGCTGTGACCCCTCAAGGGTGGGTCACGAGACCCCTCAAGGGTGGGTCACGTGACCCCAAAAGGGTAGGTCACGAGACCCCTCAAGGGTGGGTCACGTGACCCCAAAAGGGTAGGTCACGAGACCCCTCAGGGGTGGGTCACGTGACCCCTCAGGGGTGGGTCACGTGACCCCTGTGGTGTGGGTAACGAGACCCCTCAGGGGTGGGTCACGTGACCCCTCAGGCGTGGGTCATGTGACCCCTGTGGGGTGGGTCACAAGACCCCTCAGGGGTGGGTCACGTGACCCCTCAGGGGTGGGTCACGAGACCCCTCAGGGGTGGGTCACGTGACCCCTCAGGGGTGGTTCACGAGACCCCTCAGGGGTGGGTCATGTGACCCCTCAGGGGTGGGTCACGTGACCCCTGTGGGGTGGGTCACAAGACCCCTCAGGGGTGCGTCACGTGACCCCTCAGGGGTGGGTGACGTGACCCCTCAACGGTGGTTCAGGAGACACGTCAAGGGTGGGTCCCGTGACCCGAGGGAGGCTTGTGGTGGGGAGCCTGAGTGCGCAGACGCGGCCCACTTATAGGCCCGAAATGAGCCAGCCGCGGCTCGGAGAAAAGCCATCTCCTGGGGTCCTCCCCATGTTCCTCCACTCCTCACGGAGGACCCCTTTACGGATGGAAGAAAAGGGGGATCTTCGCAGTGGTGGGTTCGGGCCAGAGGGGTCTGCGGGTTTGCCTGCGCGTACGCCAGGTGCTCGCACAATGGGCCCAGGTGTTTGAGCCCCGTGGAGGCAGAGGGCTGCTTATTGCTGGATGATAGTGTCCTGCAGGGTTAAGGGAAGGCGTGGGCACTCCCAGGGCGACAGAGGGCACCTGGCCTTTAGAGAGTTCCCTGGAAAATTCCCCGCCCAGGCCCCTGGTCCACAAGTCTATCCTGCGTACAGTGTCTGTGCGAGGCTGGGAGTGCTTCTGGGCAGTGTTCCCCAGGGGAAATCGCGTGGTCCTCTAGGTGGCAAGGAGGGCTCCTGTGTCCACGGACAGGTGCCCAGGGACCCTGTGGAACTGCTGTGACCTCTAAAGGGTGGGTCAGTTGAGCGGAGGGAGGTGTGTGCTTGGGAGCCTGAGTGCGCATGCGCAGCCCACGTATAGGCCCGAAACGAGCCAGCCGCGGCTCGGAGAAAAGCCATCTCCTGGGGGCCTCCCCATGTTCTTCCACTCCTCAAGCGTGACCCCTTTACGGATGGAAGAAAAGGGGGATCTTCGCAGTGGTGGGTTCGCGCCAGAGGGGTCTGCGGGTTTGCCTCCACGTACGCCAGGTGCCCGCACACCGGGCCCAGGTGTTTGAGCCCCGTGGAGGCAGAGGGCTGCTTATTGCTGGATGCAAGTGTCCTGCGGGGTCAAGGAACGGCATGGGCACTCCCCGGGCCACACAGGGCACCGGGCCCTTAGAGAGTTCCATTGGAAATCCCCCTCCCATGCCCCCGGTACCCAAGTCTGTCCTTAGCACACTGTCTGTGCGGGGATGAAGGTACTGCTAGGCAGTGTGGCCTGTGGGAAATCGTGCGGTCCTCTGAGTGGCAGGGAGGGCTGCTGTTTCCCCGAACAGGTGCGCAGGGACCCTGTAAAACTGCTGTGACCCCTCAAGGGTGGGTCACGAGACCCCTCAAGGGTGGGTCACGTGACCCCAAAAGGGTAGGTCACGAGACCCCTCAGGGGTGGGTCACGTGACCCCTCAGGGGTGGGTCACGTGACCCCTGTGGGGTGGGTAACGAGACCCCTCAGGGGTGGGTCACGTGACCCCTCACGCGTGGGTCATGTGACCCCTGTGGGGTGGGTCACAAGACCCCTCAGGGGTGGGTCACGTGACCCCTCAGGGGTGGGTCACGAGACCCCTCAGGGGTGGGTCACGTGACCCCTCAGGGGTGGTTCACGAGACCCCTCAGGGGTGGGTCATGTGACCCCTCAGGGGTGGGTCACGTGACCCCTCAGGGGTGGGTCACGTGACCCCTGTGGGGTGGGTCACAAGACCCCTCAGGGGTGGGTCACGTGACCCCTCAGGGGTGGGTGACGTGACCCCTCAACGGTGGTTCAGGAGACACGTCAAGGGTGGGTCCCGTGACCCGAGGGAGGCTTGTGGTGGGGAGCCTGAGTGCGCAGACGCGGCCCACTTATAGGCCCGAAATGAGCCAGCCGCGGCTCGGAGAAAAGCCATCTCCTGGGGGCCTCCCCATGTTCTTCCACTCCTCAAGCGTGACCCCTTTACGGATGGAAGAAAAGGGGGATCTTCGCAGTGGTGGGTTCGCGCCAGAGGGGTCTGCGGGTTTGCCTCCACGTACGCCAGGTGCCCGCACACCGGGCCCAGGTGTTTGAGCCCCGTGGAGGCAGAGGGCTGCTTATTGCTGGATGCAAGTGTCCTGCGGGGTCAAGGAACGGCATGGGCACTCCCGGGCCACACAGGGCACCGGGCCCTTAGAGAGTTCCATGGGAAATCCCCCGCCCATGCCCCCGGTACCCAAGTCTGTCTTAGCACACTGTCTGTGCGGGGCTGAAGGTACTGCTAGGCAGTGTGGCCTGTGGGAAATCGTGCGGTCCTCTGAGTGGCAGGGAGGGCTGCTGTTTCCCCGAACAGGTGCGCAGGGACCCTGTAAAACTGCAGTGACCCCTCAAGGGGGGGTCACGAGACCCCTCAAGGGTGGTCACTTGACCCCAAAAGGGTAGGTCACGAGACCCCTCAAGGGTGGGTCACGTGACCCCTCTGGGGTGGGTCACGAGACCCCTCAGGGGTGGGTCACGAGACCCCTCAGGGGTGGGTCATGTGACCCCTCAGGGGTGGGTCACGTGACCCCTCAGGGGTGGGTCACGTGACCCCTGTGGGGTGGGTCACAAGACCCCTCAGGGGTAGGTCACGTGACCCCTCAGGGGTGGGTGACGTGAACCCTCAACGGTGGTTCAGGAGACTCGTCAAGGGTGGGTCCCGTGACCCGAGGGAGGCTTGTGGTGGGGAGCCTGAGTGCGCACGCGCGGCCCACTTATAGGCCCGAAATGAGCCAGCCGCGGCTCGGAGAAAAGCCATCTCCTGGGGTCCTCCCCATGTTCCTCCACTCCTCACGGAGGACCCCTTTACGGATGGAAGAAAAGGGGGATCTTCGCAGTGGTGGGTTCGGGCCAGAGGGGTCTGCGGGTTTGCCTGCGCGTACGCCAGGTGCTCGCACAATGGGCCCAGGTGTTTGAGCCCCGTGGAGGCAGAGGGCTGCTTATTGCTGGATGATAGTGTCCTGCAGGGTTAAGGGAAGGCGTGGGCACTCCCAGGGCGACAGAGGGCACCTGGCCTTTAGAGAGTTCCCTGGAAAATTCCCCGCCCAGGCCCCTGGTCCACAAGTCTATCCTGCGTACAGTGTCTGTGCGAGGCTGGGAGTGCTTCTGGGCAGTGTTCCCCAGGGGAAATCGCGTGGTCCTCTAGGTGGCAAGGAGGGCTCCTGTGTCCACGGACAGGTGCCCAGGGACCCTGTGGAACTGCTGTGACCTCTAAAGGGTGGGTCAGTTGAGCGGAGGGAGGTGTGTGCTTGGGAGCCTGAGTGCGCATGCGCAGCCCACGTATAGGCCCGAAACGAGCCAGCCGCGGCTCGGAGAAAAGCCATCTCCTGGGGGCCTCCCCATGTTCCTCCACTCCTCAAGCGTGACCCCTTTACGGATGGAAGAAAAGGGGGATCTTCGCAGTGGTGGGTTCGCGCCAGAGGGGTCTGCGGGTTTGCCTCCACGTATGCCAGGTGCCCGCACACCGGGCCCAGGTGTTTGAGCCCCGTGGAGGCAGAGGGCTGCTTATTGCTGGATGCAAGTGTCCTGCGGGGTCAAGGAACGGCATGGGCACTCCCCGGGCCACACAGGGCACCGGGCCCTTAGAGAGTTCCATTGGAAATCCCCCTCCCATGCCCCCGGTACCCAAGTCTGTCCTTAGCACACTGTCTGTGCGGGGATGAAGGTACTGCTAGGCAGTGTGGCCTGTGGGAAATCGTGCGGTCCTCTGAGTGGCAGGGAGGGCTGCTGTTTCCCCGAACAGGTGCGCAGGGACCCTGTAAAACTGCTGTGACCCCTCAAGGGTGGGTCACGAGACCCCTCAAGGGTGGGTCACGTGACCCCAAAAGGGTAGGTCACGAGACCCCTCAAGGGTGGGTCACGTGACCCCAAAAGGGTAGGTCACGAGACCCCTCAGGGGTGGGTCACGTGACCCCTCAGGGGTGGGTCACGTGACCCCTGTGGGGTGGGTAACGAGACCCCTCAGGGGTGGGTCACGTGACCCCTCACGCGTGGGTCATGTGACCCCTGTGGGGTGGGTCACAAGACCCCTCAGGGGTGGGTCACGTGACCCCTCAGGGGTGGGTCACGAGACCCCTCAGGGGTGGGTCACGTGACCCCTCAGGGGTGGTTCACGAGACCCCTCAGGGGTGGGTCATGTGACCCCTCAGGGGTGGGTCACGTGACCCCTCAGGGGTGGGTCACGTGACCCCTGTGGGGTGGGTCACAAGACCCCTCAGGGGTGGGTCACGTGACCCCTCAGGGGTGGGTGACGTGACCCCTCAACGGTGGTTCAGGAGACACGTCAAGGGTGGGTCCCGTGACCCGAGGGAGGCTTGTGGTGGGGAGCCTGAGTGCGCAGACGCGGCCCACTTATAGGCCCGAAATGAGCCAGCCGCGGCTCGGAGAAAAGCCATCTCCTGGGGGCCTCCCCATGTTCTTCCACTCCTCAAGCGTGACCCCTTTACGGATGGAAGAAAAGGGGGATCTTCGCAGTGGTGGGTTCGCGCCAGAGGGGTCTGCGGGTTTGCCTCCACGTACGCCAGGTGCCCGCACACCGGGCCCAGGTGTTTGAGCCCCGTGGAGGCAGAGGGCTGCTTATTGCTGGATGCAAGTGTCCTGCGGGGTCAAGGAACGGCATGGGCACTCCCGGGCCACACAGGGCACCGGGCCCTTAGAGAGTTCCATGGGAAATCCCCCGCCCATGCCCCCGGTACCCAAGTCTGTCTTAGCACACTGTCTGTGCGGGGCTGAAGGTACTGCTAGGCAGTGTGGCCTGTGGGAAATCGTGCGGTCCTCTGAGTGGCAGGGAGGGCTGCTGTTTCCCCGAACAGGTGCGCAGGGACCCTGTAAAACTGCAGTGACCCCTCAAGGGGGGGTCACGAGACCCCTCAAGGGTGGTCACGTGACCCCAAAAGGGTAGGTCACGAGACCCCTCAAGGGTGGGTCACGTGACCCCTCTGGGGTGGGTCACGAGACCCCTCAGGGGTGGGTCACGAGACCCCTCAGGGGTGGGTCATGTGACCCCTCAGGGGTGGGTCACGTGACCCCTCAGGGGTGGGTCACGTGACCCCTGTGGGGTGGGTCACAAGACCCCTCAGGGGTGGGTCACGTGACCCCTCAGGGGTGGGTGACGTGAACCCTCAACGGTGGTTCAGGAGACTCGTCAAGGGTGGGTCCCGTGACCCGAGGGAGGCTTGTGGTGGGGAGCCTGAGTGCGCACGCGCGGCCCACTTATAGGCCCGAAATGAGCCAGCCGCGGCTCGGAGAAAAGCCATCTCCTGGGGTCCTCCCCATGTTCCTCCACTCCTCAAGGAGGACCCCTTTACGGATGGAAGAAAAGGGGGATCTTCGCAGTGGTGGGTTCGGGCCAAAGGGGTCTGCGGGTTTGCCTGCGCGTACGCCAGGTGCTCGCACAATGGGCCCAGGTGTTTGAGCCCCGTGGAGGCAGAGGGCTGCTTATTGCTGGATGATAGTGTCCTGCAGGGTTAAGGGAAGGCGTGGGCACTCCCAGGGCGACAGATGGCACCTGGCCTTTAGAGAGTTCCCTGGAAAATTCCCCGCCCAGGCCCCTGGTCCACAAGTCTATCCTGCGTACAGTGTCTGTGCGAGGCTGGGAGTGCTTCTGGGCAGTGTTCCCCAGGGGAAATCGCGTGGTCCTCTAGGTGGCAGGGAGGGCTCCTGTGTCCACGGACAGGTGCCCAGGGACCCTGTGGAACTGCTGTGACCTCTAAAGGGTGGGTCAGTTGAGCGGAGGGAGGTGTGTGCTTGGGAGCCTGAGTGCGCATGCGCAGCCCACGTATAGGCCCGAAACGAGCCAGCCGCGGCTCGGAGAAAAGCCATCTCCTGGGGGCCTCCCCATGTTCCTCCACTCCTCAAGCGTGACCCCTTTACGGATGGAAGAAAAGGGGGATCTTCGCAGTGGTGGGTTCGCGCCAGAGGGGTCTGCGGGTTTGCCTACACGTACGCCAGGTGCCCGCACACCGGGCCCAGGTGTTTGAGCCCCGTGGAGGCAGAGGGCTGCTTATTGCTGGATGCAAGTGTCCTGCGGGGTGAAGGAACGGCATGGGCACTCCCCGGGCCACACAGGGCACCGGGCCCTTAGAGAGTTCCATGGGAAATCCCCCGCCCATGCCCCCGGTACCCAAGTCTGTCCTTAGCACACTGTCTGTGCGGGGCTGAAGGTACTGCTAGGCAGTGTGGCCTGTGGGAAATCGTGCGGTCCTCTGAGTGGCAGGGAGGGCTGCTGTTTCCCCGAACAGGTGCGCAGGGACCCTGTAAAACTGCAGTGACCCCTCAAGGGTGGGTCACGAGACCCCTCAAGAGTGGGTCACGTGACCCCAAAAGGATAGGTCACGAGACCCCTCAAGGGTGGGTCACGTGTCCCCTCAGGGGTGGGTCACGAGACCCCTCAGGGGTGGGTCATGTGACCCCTCAGGGGTGGGTCACGTGACCCCTCAGGGGTGGGTCACGTGACCCCTGTGGGGTGGGTCACAAGACCCCTCAGGGGTGGGTCACGTGACCCCTCAGGGGTGGGTGACGTGACCCCTCAACGGTGGTTCAGGAGACACGTCAAGGGTGGGTCCCGTGACCCGAGGGAGGCTTGTGGTGGGGAGCCTGAGTGCGCACGCGCGGCCCACTTATAGGCCCGAAATGAGCCAGCCGCGGCTCAGAGAAAATCCATCTCCTGGGGGCCTCCCCATGTTCCTCCACTCCTCAAGGAGGACCCCTTTACGGATGGAAGAAAAGGGGGATCTTCGCAGTGGTGGGTTCGGGCCAGAGGGGTCTGCGGGTTTGCCTGCACGTACGCCAGGTGCTCGCACAATGGGCCCAGGTGTTTGAGCCCCGTGGAGGCAGAGGGCTGCTTATTGCTGGATGATAGTGTCCTGCAGGGTTAAGGGAAGGCGTGGGCACTCCCAGGGCGACAGAGGGCACCTGGCCTTTAGAGAGTTCCCTGGAAAATTCCCCGCCCAGGCCCCTGGTCCACAAGTCTATCCTGCGTACAGTGTCTGTGCGAGGCTGGGAGTGCTTCTGGGCAGTGTTCCCCCGGGGAAATCGCGTGGTCCTCTAGGTGGCAGGGAGGGCTCCTGTGTCCACGGACAGGTGCCCAGGGACCCTGTGGAACTGCTGTGACCTCTAAAGGGTGGGTCAGGTGAGCGGAGGGAGGTGTGTGCTTGGGAGCCTGAGTGCGCATGCGCAGCCCACGTATAGGCCCGAAACGAGCCAGCCGCGGCTCGGAGAAAAGCCATCTCCTGGGGGCCTCCCCATGTTCTTCCACTCCTCAAGCGTGACCCCTTTACGGATGGAAGAAAAGGGGGATCTTCGCAGTGGTGGGTTCGCGCCAGAGGGGTCTGCGGGTTTGCCTCCACGTACGCCAGGTGCCCGCACACCGGGCCCAGGTGTTTGAGCCCCCTGGAGGCAGAGGGCTGCTTATTGCTGGATGCAAGTGTCCTGCGGGGTCAAGGAACGGCATGGGCACTCCCCGGGCCACACAGGGCACCGGGCCCTTAGAGAGTTCCATTGGAAATCCCCCTCCCATGCCCCCGGTACCCAAGTCTGTCCTTAGCACACTGTCTGTGCGGGGATGAAGGTACTGCTAGGCAGTGTGGCCTGTGGGAAATCGTGCGGTCCTCTGAGTGGCAGGGAGGGCTGCTGTTTCCCCGAACAGGTGCGCAGGGACCCTGTAAAACTGCTGTGACCCCTCAAGGGTGGGTCACGAGACCCCTCAAGGGTGGGTCACGTGACCCCAAAAGGGTAGGTCACGAGACCCCTCAAGGGTGGGTCACGTGACCCCAAAAGGGTAGGTCACGAGACCCCTCAGGGGTGGGTCACGTGACCCCTCAGGGGTGGGTCACGTGACCCCTGTGGTGTGGGTAACGAGACCCCTCAGGGGTGGGTCACGTGACCCCTCAGGCGTGGGTCATGTGACCCCTGTGGGGTGGGTCACAAGACCCCTCAGGGGTGGGTCACGTGACCCCTCAGGGGTGGGTCACGAGACCCCTCAGGGGTGGGTCACGTGACCCCTCAGGGGTGGTTCACGAGACCCCTCAGGGGTGGGTCATGTGACCCCTCAGGGGTGGGTCACGTGACCCCTGTGGGGTGGGTCACAAGACCCCTCAGGGGTGGGTCACGTGACCCCTCAGGGGTGGGTGACGTGACCCCTCAACGGTGGTTCAGGAGACACGTCAAGGGTGGGTCCCGTGACCCGAGGGAGGCTTGTGGTGGGGAGCCTGAGTGCGCAGACGCGGCCCACTTATAGGCCCGAAATGAGCCAGCCGCGGCTCGGAGAAAAGCCATATCCTGGGGTCCTCCCCATGTTCCTCCACTCCTCACGGAGGACCCCTTTACGGATGGAAGAAAAGGGGGATCTTCGCAGTGGTGGGTTCGGGCCAGAGGGGTCTGCGGGTTTGCCTGCGCGTACGCCAGGTGCTCGCACAATGGGCCCAGGTGTTTGAGCCCCGTGGAGGCAGAGGGCTGCTTATTGCTGGATGATAGTGTCCTGCAGGGTTAAGGGAAGGCGTGGGCACTCCCAGGGCGACAGAGGGCACCTGGCCTTTAGAGAGTTCCCTGGAAAATTCCCCGCCCAGGCCCCTGGTCCACAAGTCTATCCTGCGTACAGTGTCTGTGCGAGGCTGGGAGTGCTTCTGGGCAGTGTTCCCCAGGGGAAATCGCGTGGTCCTCTAGGTGGCAAGGAGGGCTCCTGTGTCCACGGACAGGTGCCCAGGGACCCTGTGGAACTGCTGTGACCTCTAAAGGGTGGGTCAGTTGAGCGGAGGGAGGTGTGTGCTTGGGAGCCTGAGTGCGCATGCGCAGCCCACGTATAGGCCCGAAACGAGCCAGCCGCGGCTCGGAGAAAAGCCATCTCCTGGGGGCCTCCCCATGTTCCTCCACTCCTCAAGCGTGACCCCTTTACGGATGGAAGAAAAGGGGGATCTTCGCAGTGGTGGGTTCGCGCCAGAGGGGTCTGCGGGTTTGCCTCCACGTATGCCAGGTGCCCGCACACCGGGCCCAGGTGTTTGAGCCCCGTGGAGGCAGAGGGCTGCTTATTGCTGGATGCAAGTGTCCTGCGGGGTGAAGGAACGGCATGGGCACTCCCCGGGCCACACAGGGCACCGGGCCCTTAGAGAGTTCCATGGGAAATCCCCCGCCCATGCCCCCGGTACCCAAGTCTGTCCTTAGCACACTGTCTGTGCGGGGCTGAAGGTACTGCTAGGCAGTGTGGCCTGTGGGAAATCGTGCGGTCCTCTGAGTGGCAGGGAGGGCTGCTGTTTCCCTGAACAGGTGGGCAGGGACCCTGTAAAACTGCAGTGACCCCTCAAGGGTGGGTCACGAGACCCCTCAAGAGTGGGTCACGTGACCCCAAAAGGATAGGTCAGGAGACCCCTCAAGGGTGGGTCACGTGTCCCCTCAGGGGTGGGTCACGAGACCCCTCAGGGGTGGGTCACGAGACCCCTCAGGGGTGGGTCATGTGACCCCTCAGGGGTGGGTCACGTGACCCCTCAGGGGTGGGTCACGTGACCCCTGTGGGGTGGGTCACAAGACCCCTCAGGGGTGGGTCACGTGACCCCTCAGGGGTGGGTGACGTGACCCCTCAACGGTGGTTCAGGAGACACGTCAAGGGTGGGTCCCGTGACCCGAGGGAGGCTTGTGGTGGGGAGCCTGAGTGCGCACGCGCGGCCCACTTATAGGCCCGAAATGAGCCAGCCGCGGCTCGGAGAAAATCCATCTCCTGGGGGCCTCCCCATGTTCCTCCACTCCTCAAGGAGGACCCCTTTACGGATGGAAGAAAAGGGGGATCTTCGCAGTGGTGGGTTCAGGCCAGAGGGGTCTGCGGGTTTGCCTGCACGTACGCCAGGTGCTCGCACAATGGGCCCAGGTGTTTGAGCCCCGTGGAGGCAGAGGGCTGCTTATTGCTGGATGATAGTGTCCTGCAGGGTTAAGGGAAGGCGTGGGCACTCCCAGGGCGACAGAGGGCACCTGGCCTTTAGAGAGTTCCCTGGAAAATTCCCCGCCTAGGCCCCTGGTCCACAAGTCTATCCTGCGTACAGTGTCTGTGCGAGGCTGGGAGTGCTTCTGGGCAGAGTACCCCAGGGGAAATCGCGTGGTCCTCTAGGTGGCAGGGAGGGCTCCTGTGTCCACGGACAGGTGCCCAGGGACCCTGTGGAACTGCTGTGACCTCTAAAGGGTGGGTCAGGTGAGCGGAGGGAGGTGTGTGCTTGGGAGCCTGAGTGCGCATGCGCGGCCCACGTATAGGCCCGAAACGAGCCAGCCACGGCTCGGAGACAAGCCATCTCCTGGGGGCCTCCCCATGTTCTTCCACTCCTCAAGCGTGACCCCTTTACGGATGGAAGAAAAGGGGGATCTTTGCAGTGGTGGGTTCGCGCCAGAGGGGTCTGCGGGTTTGCCTCCACGTACGCCAGGTGCCCGCACACCGGGCCCAGGTGTTTGAGCCCCGTGGAGGCAGAGGGCTGCTTATTGCTGGATGCAAGTGTCCTGCGGGGTCAAGGAACGGCATGGGCACTCCCCGGGCCACACAGGGCACCGGGCCCTTAGAGAGTTCCATTGGAAATCCCCCTCCCATGCCCCCGGTACCCAAGTCTGTCCTTAGCACACTGTCTGTGCGGGGCTGAAGGTACTGCTAGGCAGTGTGGCCTGTGGGAAATCGTGCGGTCCTCTGAGTCGCAGGGAGGGCTGCTGTTTCCCCGAACAGGTGCCCAGGGACCCTGTAAAACTGCTGTGACCCCTCAAGGGTGGGTCACGAGACCCCTCAAGGGTGGGTCACGTGACCCCAAAAGGGTAGGTCACGAGACCCCTCAAGGGTGGGTCACGTGACCCCAAAAGGGTAGGTCACGAGACCCCTCAGGGGTGGGTCACGTGACCCCTCAGGGGTGGGTCACGTGACCCCTGTGGGGTGGGTAACGAGACCCCTCAGGGGTGGGTCACGTGACCCCTCAGGGGTGGGTCATGTGACCCCTGTGGGGTGGGTCACAAGACCCCTCAGGGGTGGGTCACGTGACCCCTCAGGGGTGGGTCACGAGACCCCTCAGGGGTGGGTCACGAGACCCCTCAGGGGTGGGTCACGTGACCCCTCAGGGGTGGGTCACGAGACCCCTCAGGGGTGGGTCACGTGACCCCTCAGGGGTGGGTCACGAGACCCCTCAGGGGTGGGTCACGAGACCCCTCAGGGGTGGGTCACCTGACCCCTCAGGGGTGGGTCACGAGACCCCTCAGGGGTGGGTCACGTGACCCCTCAGGGGTGGGTCACGAGACCCCTCAGGGGTGGGTCACGTGACCCCTCAGGGGTGGGTCACGAGACCCCTCAGGGGTGGGTCACGTGACCCCTCAGGGGTGGGTCACGTGACCCCTCAGGGGTGGGTCACGTGACCCCTGTGGGGTGGGTCACAAGACCCCTCAGGGGTGGGTCACGTGACCCCTCAGGGGTGGGTGACGTGACCCCTCAATGGTGGTTCAGGAGACACGTCAAGTGTGGGTCCCGTGACCCGAGGGAGGCTTGTGGTGGGGAGCCTGAGTGCGCACGCGCGGCCCACTTATAGGCCCGAAATGAGCCAGCCGCGGCTCGGAGAAAAGCCATCTCCTGGGGTCCTCCCCATGTTCATCCACTCCTCACGGAGGACCCCTTTACGGATGGAAGAAAAGGGGAATCTTCGCAGTGGTGGGTTCGGGCCAGAGGGGTCTGCGGGTTTGCCTGCACGTACGCCAGTTGCTCGCACAATGGGCCCAGGTGTTTGAGCCCCGTGGAGGCAGAGGGCTGCTTATTGCTGGATGATAGTGTCCTGCAGGGTTAAGGGAAGGCGTGGGCACTCCCAGGGCGACAGAGGGCACCTGGCCTTTAGAGAGTTCCCTGGAAAATTCCCCGCCCAGGCCCCTGGTCCACAAGTCTATCCTGCGTACAGTGTCTGTGCGAGGCTGGGAGTGCTTCTGGGCAGTGTTCCCCCGGGGAAATCGCGTGGTCCTCTAGGTGGCAGGGAGGGCTCCTGTGTCCACGGACAGGTGCCCAGGGACCCTGTGGAACTGCTGTGACCTCTAAAGGGTGGGTCAGTTGAGCGGAGGGAGGTGTGTGCTTGGGAGCCTGAGTGCGCATGCGCAGCCCACGTATAGGCCCGAAACGAGCCAGCCGCGGCTCGGAGAAAAGCCATCTCCTGGGGGCCTCCCCATGTTCCTCCACTCCTCAAGCGTGACCCCTTTACGGATGGAAGAAAAGGGGGATCTTCGCAGTGGTGGGTTCGCGCCAGAGGGGTCTGCGGGTTTGCCTCCACGTACGCCAGGTGCCCGCACACCGGGCCCAGGTGTTTGAGCCCCGTGGAGGCAGAGGGCTGCTTATTGCTGGATGCAAGTGTCCTGCGGGGTCAAGGAACGGCATGGGCACTCCCGGGCCACACAGGGCACCGGGCCCTTAGAGAGTTCCATGGGAAATCCCCCGCCCATGCCCCCGGTACCCAAGTCTGTCTTAGCACACTGTCTGTGCGGGGCTGAAGGTACTGCTAGGCAGTGTGGCCTGTGGGAAATCGTGCGGTCCTCTGAGTGGCAGGGAGGGCTGCTGTTTCCCCGAACAGGTGCGCAGGGACCCTGTAAAACTGCAGTGACCCCTCAAGGGGGGGTCACGAGACCCCTCAAGGGTGGTCACGTGACCCCAAAAGGGTAGGTCACGAGACCCCTCAAGGGTGGGTCACGTGACCCCTCTGGGGTGGGTCACGAGACCCCTCAGGGGTGGGTCACGAGACCCCTCAGGGGTGGGTCATGTGACCCCTCAGGGGTGGGTCACGTGACCCCTCAGGGGTGGGTCACGTGACCCCTGTGGGGTGGGTCACAAGACCCCTCAGGGGTGGGTCACGTGACCCCTCAGGGGTGGGTGACGTGAACCCTCAACGGTGGTTCAGGAGACTCGTCAAGGGTGGGTCCCGTGACCCGAGGGAGGCTTGTGGTGGGGAGCCTGAGTGCGCACGCGCGGCCCACTTATAGGCCCGAAATGAGCCAGCCGCGGCTCGGAGAAAAGCCATCTCCTGGGGTCCTCCCCATGTTCCTCCACTCCTCAAGGAGGACCCCTTTACGGATGGAAGAAAAGGGGGATCTTCGCAGTGGTGGGTTCGGGCCAAAGGGGTCTGCGGGTTTGCCTGCGCGTACGCCAGGTGCTCGCACAATGGGCCCAGGTGTTTGAGCCCCGTGGAGGCAGAGGGCTGCTTATTGCTGGATGATAGTGTCCTGCAGGGTTAAGGGAAGGCGTGGGCACTCCCAGGGCGACAGAGGGCACCTGGCCTTTAGAGAGTTCCCTGGAAAATTCCCCGCCCAGGCCCCTGGTCCACAAGTCTATCCTGCGTACAGTGTCTGTGCGAGGCTGGGAGTGCTTCTGGGCAGTGTTCCCCAGGGGAAATCGCGTGGTCCTCTAGGTGGCAGGGAGGGCTCCTGTGTCCACGGACAGGTGCCCAGGGACCCTGTGGAACTGCTGTGACCTCTAAAGGGTGGGTCAGTTGAGCGGAGGGAGGTGTGTGCTTGGGAGCCTGAGTGCGCATGCGCAGCCCACGTATAGGCCCGAAACGAGCCAGCCGCGGCTCGGAGAAAAGCCATCTCCTGGGGGCCTCCCCATGTTCCTCCACTCCTCAAGCGTGACCCCTTTACGGATGGAAGAAAAGGGGGATCTTCGCAGTGGTGGGTTCGCGCCAGAGGGGTCTGCGGGTTTGCCTACACGTACGCCAGGTGCCCGCACACCGGGCCCAGGTGTTTGAGCCCCCTGGAGGCAGAGGGCTGCTTATTGCTGGATGCAAGTGTCCTGCGGGGTCAAGGAACGGCATGGGCACTCCCCGGGCCACACAGGGCACCGGGCCCTTAGAGAGTTCCATTGGAAATCCCCCTCCCATGCCCCCGGTACCCAAGTCTGTCCTTAGCACACTGTCTGTGCGGGGATGAAGGTACTGCTAGGCAGTGTGGCCTGTGGGAAATCGTGCGGTCCTCTGAGTGGCAGGGAGGGCTGCTGTTTCCCCGAACAGGTGCGCAGGGACCCTGTAAAACTGCTGTGACCCCTCAAGGGTGGGTCACGAGACCCCTCAAGGGTGGGTCACGTGACCCCAAAAGGGTAGGTCACGAGACCCCTCAAGGGTGGGTCACGTGACCCCAAAAGGGTAGGTCACGAGACCCCTCAGGGGTGGGTCACGTGACCCCTCAGGGGTGGGTCACGTGACCCCTGTGGGGTGGGTAACGAGACCCCTCAGGGGTGGGTCACGTGACCCCTCAGGCGTGGGTCATGTGACCCCTGTGGGGTGGGTCACAAGACCCCTCAGGGGTGGGTCACGTGACCCCTCAGGGGTGGGTCACGAGACCCCTCAGGGGTGGGTCACGTGACCCCTCAGGGGTGGTTCACGAGACCCCTCAGGGGTGGGTCATGTGACCCCTCAGGGGTGGGTCACGTGACCCCTGTGGGGTGGGTCACAAGACCCCTCAGGGGTGGGTCACGTGACCCCTCAGGGGTGGGTGACGTGACCCCTCAACGGTGGTTCAGGAGACACGTCAAGGGTGGGTCCCGTGACCCGAGGGAGGCTTGTGGTGGGGAGCCTGAGTGCGCAGACGCGGCCCACTTATAGGCCCGAAATGAGCCAGCCGCGGCTCGGAGAAAAGCCATCTCCTGGGGTCCTCCCCATGTTCCTCCACTCCTCACGGAGGACCCCTTTACGGATGGAAGAAAAGGGGGATCTTCGCAGTGGTGGGTTCGGGCCAGAGGGGTCTGCGGGTTTGCCTGCGCGTACGCCAGGTGCTCGCACAATGGGCCCAGGTGTTTGAGCCCCGTGGAGGCAGAGGGCTGCTTATTGCTGGATGATAGTGTCCTGCAGGGTTAAGGGAAGGCGTGGGCACTCCCAGGGCGACAGAGGGCACCTGGCCTTTAGAGAGTTCCCTGGAAAATTCCCCGCCCAGGCCCCTGGTCCACAAGTCTATCCTGCGTACAGTGTCTGTGCGAGGCTGGGAGTGCTTCTGGGCAGTGTTCCCCAGGGGAAATCGCGTGGTCCTCTAGGTGGCAAGGAGGGCTCCTGTGTCCACGGACAGGTGCCCAGGGACCCTGTGGAACTGCTGTGACCTCTAAAGGGTGGGTCAGTTGAGCGGAGGGAGGTGTGTGCTTGGGAGCCTGAGTGCGCATGCGCAGCCCACGTATAGGCCCGAAACGAGCCAGCCGCGGCTCGGAGAAAAGCCATCTCCTGGGGGCCTCCCCATGTTCCTCCACTCCTCAAGCGTGACCCCTTTACGGATGGAAGAAAAGGGGGATCTTCGCAGTGGTGGGTTCGCGCCAGAGGGGTCTGCGGGTTTGCCTACACGTACGCCAGGTGCCCGCACACCGGGCCCAGGTGTTTGAGCCCCGTGGAGGCAGAGGGCTGCTTATTGCTGGATGCAAGTGTCCTGCGGGGTGAAGGAACGGCATGGGCACTCCCCGGGCCACACAGGGCACCGGGCCCTTAGAGAGTTCCATGGGAAATCCCCCGCCCATGCCCCCGGTACCCAAGTCTGTCCTTAGCACACTGTCTGTGCGGGGCTGAAGGTACTGCTAGGCAGTGTGGCCTGTGGGAAATCGTGCGGTCCTCTGAGTGGCAGGGAGGGCTGCTGTTTCCCCGAACAGGTGCGCAGGGACCCTGTAAAACTGCAGTGACCCCTCAAGGGTGGGTCACGAGACCCCTCAAGAGTGGGTCACGTGACCCCAAAAGGATAGGTCACGAGACCCCACAAGGGTGGGTCACGTGTCCCCTCAGGGGTGGGTCACGAGACCCCTCAGGGGTGGGTCATGTGACCCCTCAGGGGTGGGTCACGTGACCCCTCAGGGGTGGGTCACGTGACCCCTGTGGGGTGGGTCACAAGACCCCTCAGGGGTGGGTCACGTGACCCCTCAGGGGTGGGTGACGTGACCCCTCAACGGTGGTTCAGGAGACACGTCAAGGGTGGGTCCCGTGACCCGAGGGAGGCTTGTGGTGGGGAGCCTGAGTGCGCACGCGCGGCCCACTTATAGGCCCGAAATGAGCCAGCCGCGGCTCAGAGAAAATCCATCTCCTGGGGGCCTCCCCATGTTCCTCCACTCCTCAAGGAGGACCCCTTTACGGATGGAAGAAAAGGGGGATCTTCGCAGTGGTGGGTTCGGGCCAGAGGGGTCTGCGGGTTTGCCTGCACGTACGCCAGGTGCTCGCACAATGGGCCCAGGTGTTTGAGCCCCGTGGAGGCAGAGGGCTGGTTATTGCTGGATGATAGTGTCCTGCAGGGTTAAGGGAAGGCGTGGGCACTCCCAGGGCGACAGAGGGCACCTGGCCTTTAGAGAGTTCCCTGGAAAATTCCCCGCCCAGGCCCCTGGTCCACAAGTCTATCCTGCGTACAGTGTCTGTGCGAGGCTGGGAGTGCTTCTGGGCAGTGTTCCCCCGGGGAAATCGCGTGGTCCTCTAGGTGGCAGGGAGGGCTCCTGTGTCCACGGACAGGTGCCCAGGGACCCTGTGGAACTGCTGTGACCTCTAAAGGGTGGGTCAGGTGAGCGGAGGGAGGTGTGTGCTTGGGAGCCTGAGTGCGCATGCGCAGCCCACGTATAGGCCCGAAACGAGCCAGCCGCGGCTCGGAGAAAAGCCATCTCCTGGGGGCCTCCCCATGTTCTTCCACTCCTCAAGCGTGACCCCTTTACGGATGGAAGAAAAGGGGGATCTTCGCAGTGGTGGGTTCGCGCCAGAGGGGTCTGCGGGTTTGCCTCCACGTACGCCAGGTGCCCGCACACCGGGCCCAGGTGTTTGAGCCCCCTGGAGGCAGAGGGCTGCTTATTGCTGGATGCAAGTGTCCTGCGGGGTCAAGGAACGGCATGGGCACTCCCCGGGCCACACAGGGCACCGGGCCCTTAGAGAGTTCCATTGGAAATCCCCCTCCCATGCCCCCGGTACCCAAGTCTGTCCTTAGCACACTGTCTGTGCGGGGATGAAGGTACTGCTAGGCAGTGTGGCCTGTGGGAAATCGTGCGGTCCTCTGAGTGGCAGGGAGGGCTGCTGTTTCCCCGAACAGGTGCGCAGGGACCCTGTAAAACTGCTGTGACCCCTCAAGGGTGGGTCACGAGACCCCTCAAGGGTGGGTCACGTGACCCCAAAAGGGTAGGTCACGAGACCCCTCAAGGGTGGGTCACGTGACCCCAAAAGGGTAGGTCACGAGACCCCTCAGGGGTGGGTCACGTGACCCCTCAGGGGTGGGTCACGTGACCCCTGTGGGGTGGGTAACGAGACCCCTCAGGGGTGGGTCACGTGACCCCTCAGGCGTGGGTCATGTGACCCCTGTGGGGTGGGTCACAAGACCCCTCAGGGGTGGGTCACGTGACCCCTCAGGGGTGGGTCACGAGACCCCTCAGGGGTGGGTCACGTGACCCCTCAGGGGTGGTTCACGAGACCCCTCAGGGGTGGGTCATGTGACCCCTCAGGGGTGGGTCACGTGACCCCTGTGGGGTGGGTCACAAGACCCCTCAGGGGTGGGTCACGTGACCCCTCAGGGGTGGGTGACGTGACCCCTCAACGGTGGTTCAGGAGACACGTCAAGGGTGGGTCCCGTGACCCGAGGGAGGCTTGTGGTGGGGAGCCTGAGTGCGCAGACGCGGCCCACTTATAGGCCCGAAATGAGCCAGCCGCGGCTCGGAGAAAAGCCATCTCCTGGGGTCCTCCCCATGTTCCTCCACTCCTCACGGAGGACCCCTTTACGGATGGAAGAAAAGGGGGATCTTCGCAGTGGTGGGTTCGGGCCAGAGGGGTCTGCGGGTTTGCCTGCGCGTACGCCAGGTGCTCGCACAATGGGCCCAGGTGTTTGAGCCCCGTGGAGGCAGAGGGCTGCTTATTGCTGGATGATAGTGTCCTGCAGGGTTAAGGGAAGGCGTGGGCACTCCCAGGGCGACAGAGGGCACCTGGCCTTTAGAGAGTTCCCTGGAAAATTCCCCGCCCAGGCCCCTGGTCCACAAGTCTATCCTGCGTACAGTGTCTGTGCGAGGCTGGGAGTGCTTCTGGGCAGTGTTCCCCAGGGGAAATCGCGTGGTCCTCTAGGTGGCAAGGAGGGCTCCTGTGTCCACGGACAGGTGCCCAGGGACCCTGTGGAACTGCTGTGACCTCTAAAGGGTGGGTCAGTTGAGCGGAGGGAGGTGTGTGCTTGGGAGCCTGAGTGCGCATGCGCAGCCCACGTATAGGCCCGAAACGAGCCAGCCGCGGCTCGGAGAAAAGCCATCTCCTGGGGGCCTCCCCATGTTCCTCCACTCCTCAAGCGTGACCCCTTTACGGATGGAAGAAAAGGGGGATCTTCGCAGTGGTGGGTTCGCGCCAGAGGGGTCTGCGGGTTTGCCTCCACGTATGCCAGGTGCCCGCACACCGGGCCCAGGTGTTTGAGCCCCGTGGAGGCAGAGGGCTGCTTATTGCTGGATGCAAGTGTCCTGCGGGGTGAAGGAACGGCATGGGCACTCCCCGGGCCACACAGGGCACCGGGCCCTTAGAGAGTTCCATGGGAAATCCCCCGCCCATGCCCCCGGTACCCAAGTCTGTCCTTAGCACACTGTCTGTGCGGGGCTGAAGGTACTGCTAGGCAGTGTGGCCTGTGGGAAATCGTGCGGTCCTCTGAGTGGCAGGGAGGGCTGCTGTTTCCCTGAACAGGTGCGCAGGGACCCTGTAAAACTGCAGTGACCCCTCAAGGGTGGGTCACGAGACCCCTCAAGAGTGGGTCACGTGACCCCAAAAGGATAGGTCAGGAGACCCCTCAAGGGTGGGTCACGTGTCCCCTCAGGGGTGGGTCACGAGACCCCTCAGGGGTGGGTCACGAGACCCCTCAGGGGTGGGTCATGTGACCCCTCAGGGGTGGGTCACGTGACCCCTCAGGGGTGGGTCACGTGACCCCTGTGGGGTGGGTCACAAGACCCCTCAGGGGTGGGTCACGTGACCCCTCAGGGGTGGGTGACGTGACCCCTCAACGGTGGTTCAGGAGACACGTCAAGGGTGGGTCCCGTGACCCGAGGGAGGCTTGTGGTGGGGAGCCTGAGTGCGCACGCGCGGCCCACTTATAGGCCCGAAATGAGCCAGCCGCGGCTCGGAGAAAATCCATCTCCTGGGGGCCTCCCCATGTTCCTCCACTCCTCAAGGAGGACCCCTTTACAGATGGAAGAAAAGGGGGATCTTCGCAGTGGTGGGTTCAGGCCAGAGGGGTCTGCGGGTTTGCCTGCACGTACGCCAGGTGCTCGCACAATGGGCCCAGGTGTTTGAGCCCCGTGGAGGCAGAGGGCTGCTTATTGCTGGATGATAGTGTCCTGCAGGGTTAAGGGAAGGCGTGGGCACTCCCAGGGCGACAGAGGGCACCTGGCCTTTAGAGAGTTCCCTGGAAAATTCCCCGCCTAGGCCCCTGGTCCACAAGTCTATCCTGCGTACAGTGTCTGTGCGAGGCTGGGAGTGCTTCTGGGCAGTGTACCCCAGGGGAAATCGCGTGGTCCTCTAGGTGGCAGGGAGGGCTCCTGTGTCCACGGACAGGTGCCCAGGGACCCTGTGGAACTGCTGTGACCTCTAAAGGGTGGGTCAGGTGAGCGGAGGGAGGTGTGTGCTTGGGAGCCTGAGTGCGCATGCGCGGCCCACGTATAGGCCCGAAACGAGCCAGCCGCGGCTCGGAGACAAGCCATCTCCTGGGGGCCTCCCCATGTTCTTCCACTCCTCAAGCGTGACCCCTTTACGGATGGAAGAAAAGGGGGATCTTTGCAGTGGTGGGTTCGCGCCAGAGGGGTCTGCGGGTTTGCCTCCACGTACGCCAGGTGCCCGCACACCGGGCCCAGGTGTTTGAGCCCCGTGGAGGCAGAGGGCTGCTTATTGCTGGATGCAAGTGTCCTGCGGGGTCAAGGAACGGCATGGGCACTCCCCGGGCCACACAGGGCACCGGGCCCTTAGAGAGTTCCATTGGAAATCCCCCTCCCATGCCCCCGGTACCCAAGTCTGTCCTTAGCACACTGTCTGTGCGGGGCTGAAGGTACTGCTAGGCAGTGTGGCCTGTGGGAAATCGTGCGGTCCTCTGAGTCGCAGGGAGGGCTGCTGTTTCCCCGAACAGGTGCCCAGGGACCCTGTAAAACTGCTGTGACCCCTCAAGGGTGGGTCACGAGACCCCTCAAGGGTGGGTCACGTGACCCCAAAAGGGTAGGTCACGAGACCCCTCAAGGGTGGGTCACGTGACCCCAAAAGGGTAGGTCACGAGACCCCTCAGGGGTGGGTCACGTGACCCCTCAGGGGTGGGTCACGTGACCCCTCAGGGGTGGGTCATGTGACCCCTGTGGGGTGGGTCACAAGACCCCTCAGGGGTGGGTCACGTGACCCCTCAGGGGTGGGTCACGAGACCCCTCAGGGGTGGGTCACGAGACCCCTCAGGGGTGGGTCACGTGACCCCTCAGGGGTGGGTCACGAGACCCCTCAGGGGTGGGTCACGTGACCCCTCAGGGGTGGGTCACGAGACCCCTCAGGGGTGGGTCACGAGACCCCTCAGGGGTGGGTCACGTGACCCCTCAGGGGTGGGTCACGAGACCCCTCAGGGGTGGGTCACGTGACCCCTCAGGGGTGGGTCACGAGACCCCTCAGGGGTGGGTCACGTGACCCCTCAGGGGTGGGTCACGAGACCCCTCAGGGGTGGGTCACGTGACCCCTCAGGGGTGGGTCACGTGACCCCTCAGGGGTGGGTCACGTGACCCCTGTGGGGTGGGTCACAAGACCCCTCAGGGGTGGGTCACGTGACCCCTCAGGGGTGGGTGACGTGACCCCTCAATGGTGGTTCAGGAGACACGTCAAGTGTGGGTCCCGTGACCCGAGGGAGGCTTGTGGTGGGGAGCCTGAGTGCGCACGCGCGGCCCACTTATAGGCCCGAAATGAGCCAGCCGCGGCTCGGAGAAAAGCCATCTCCTGGGGTCCTCCCCATGTTCATCCACTCCTCACGGAGGACCCCTTTACGGATGGAAGAAAAGGGGAATCTTCGCAGAGGTGGGTTCGGGCCAGAGGGGTCTGCGGGTTTGCCTGCACGTACGCCAGTTGCTCGCACAATGGGCCCAGGTGTTTGAGCCCCGTGGAGGCAGAGGGCTGCTTATTGCTGGATGATAGTGTCCTGCAGGGTTAAGGGAAGGCGTGGGCACTCCCAGGGCGACAGAGGGCACCTGGCCTTTAGAGAGTTCCCTGGAAAATTCCCCGCCTAGGCCCCTGGTCCACAAGTCTATCCTGCGTACAGTGTCTGTGCGAGGCTGGGAGTGCTTCTGGGCAGTGTACCCCAGGGGAAATCGCGTGGTCCTCTAGGTGGCAGGGAGGGCTCCTGTGTCCACGGACAGGTGCCCAGGGACCCTGTGGAACTGCTGTGACCTCTAAAGGGTGGGTCAGGTGAGCGGAGGGAGGTGTGTGCTTGGGAGCCTGAGTGCGCATGCGCGGCCCACGTATAGGCCCGAAACGAGCCAGCCGCGGCTCGGAGACAAGCCATCTCCTGGGGGCCTCCCCATGTTCTTCCACTCCTCAAGCGTGACCCCTTTACGGATGGAAGAAAAGGGGGATCTTTGCAGTGGTGGGTTCGCGCCAGAGGGGTCTGCGGGTTTGCCTCCACGTACGCCAGGTGCCCGCACACCGGGCCCAGGTGTTTGAGCCCCGTGGAGGCAGAGGGCTGCTTATTGCTGGATGCAAGTGTCCTGCGGGGTCAAGGAACGGCATGGGCACTCCCCGGGCCACACAGGGCACCGGGCCCTTAGAGAGTTCCATTGGAAATCCCCCTCCCATGCCCCCGGTACCCAAGTCTGTCCTTAGCACACTGTCTGTGCGGGGCTGAAGGTACTGCTAGGCAGTGTGGCCTGTGGGAAATCGTGCGGTCCTCTGAGTCACAGGGAGGGCTGCTGTTTCCCCGAACAGGTGCCCAGGGACCCTGTAAAACTGCTGTGACCCCTCAAGGGTGGGTCACGAGACCCCTCAAGGGTGGGTCACGTGACCCCAAAAGGGTAGGTCACGAGACCCCTCAAGGGTGGGTCACGTGACCCCAAAAGGGTAGGTCACGAGACCCCTCAGGGGTGGGTCACGTGACCCCTCAGGGGTGGGTCACGTGACCCCTCAGGGGTGGGTCATGTGACCCCTGTGGGGTGGGTCACAAGACCCCTCAGGGGTGGGTCACGTGACCCCTCAGGGGTGGGTCACGAGACCCCTCAGGGGTGGGTCACGAGACCCCTCAGGGGTGGGTCACGTGACCCCTCAGGGGTGGGTCACGAGACCCCTCAGGGGTGGGTCACGTGACCCCTCAGGGGTGGGTCACGAGACCCCTCAGGGGTGGGTCACGAGACCCCTCAGGGGTGGGTCACGTGACCCCTCAGGGGTGGGTCACGAGACCCCTCAGGGGTGGGTCACGTGACCCCTCAGGGGTGGGTCACGAGACCCCTCAGGGGTGGGTCACGTGACCCCTCAGGGGTGGGTCACGAGACCCCTCAGGGGTGGGTCACGTGACCCCTCAGGGGTGGGTCACGTGACCCCTCAGGGGTGGGTCACGTGACCCCTGTGGGGTGGGTCACAAGACCCCTCAGGGGTGGGTCACGTGACCCCTCAGGGGTGGGTGACGTGACCCCTCAATGGTGGTTCAGGAGACACGTCAAGTGTGGGTCCCGTGACCCGAGGGAGGCTTGTGGTGGGGAGCCTGAGTGCGCACGCGCGGCCCACTTATAGGCCCGAAATGAGCCAGCCGCGGCTCGGAGAAAAGCCATCTCCTGGGGTCCTCCCCATGTTCATCCACTCCTCACGGAGGACCCCTTTACGGATGGAAGAAAAGGGGAATCTTCGCAGAGGTGGGTTCGGGCCAGAGGGGTCTGCGGGTTTGCCTGCACGTACGCCAGTTGCTCGCACAATGGGCCCAGGTGTTTGAGCCCCGTGGAGGCAGAGGGCTGCTTATTGCTGGATGATAGTGTCCTGCAGGGTTAAGGGAAGGCGTGGGCACTCCCAGGGCGACAGAGGGCACCTGGCCTTTAGAGAGTTCCCTGGAAAATTCCCCGCCCAGGCCCCTGGTCCACAAGTCTATCCTGCGTACAGTGTCTGTGCGAGGCTGGGAGTGCTTCTGGGCAGTGTTCCCCCGGGGAAATCGCGTGGTCCTCTAGGTGGCAGGGAGGGCTCCTGTGTCCACGGACAGGTGCCCAGGGACCCTGTGGAACTGCTGTGACCTCTAAAGGGTGGGTCAGTTGAGCGGAGGGAGGTGTGTGCTTGGGAGCCTGAGTGCGCATGCGCAGCCCACGTATAGGCCCGAAACGAGCCAGCCGCGGCTCGGAGAAAAGCCATCTCCTGGGGGCCTCCCCATGTTCCTCCACTCCTCAAGCGTGACCCCTTTACGGATGGAAGAAAAGGGGGATCTTCGCAGTGGTGGGTTCGCGCCAGAGGGGTCTGCGGGTTTGCCTCCACGTACGCCAGGTGCCCGCACACCGGGCCCAGGTGTTTGAGCCCCGTGGAGGCAGAGGGCTGCTTATTGCTGGATGCAAGTGTCCTGCGGGGTCAAGGAACGGCATGGGCACTCCCGGGCCACACAGGGCACCGGGCCCTTAGAGAGTTCCATGGGAAATCCCCCGCCCATGCCCCCGGTACCCAAGTCTGTCTTAGCACACTGTCTGTGCGGGGCTGAAGGTACTGCTAGGCAGTGTGGCCGGTGGGAAATCGTGCGGTCCTCTGAGTGGCAGGGAGGGCTGCTGTTTCCCCGAACAGGTGCGCAGGGACCCTGTAAAACTGCAGTGACCCCTCAAGGGGGGGTCACGAGACCCCTCAAGGGTGGTCACGTGACCCCAAAAGGGTAGGTCACGAGACCCCTCAAGGGTGGGTCACGTGACCCCTCTGGGGTGGGTCACGAGACCCCTCAGGGGTGGGTCACGAGACCCCTCAGGGGTGGGTCATGTGACCCCTCAGTGGTGGGTCACGTGACCCCTCAGGGGTGGGTCACTTGACCCCTGTGGGGTGGGTCACAAGACCCCTCAGGGGTGGGTCACGTGACCCCTCAGGGGTGGGTGACGTGAACCCTCAACGGTGGTTCAGGAGACTCGTCAAGGGTGGGTCCCGTGACCCGAGGGAGGCTTGTGGTGGGGAGCCTGAGTGCGCACGCGCGGCCCACTTATAGGCCCGAAATGAGCCAGCCGCGGCTCGGAGAAAAGCCATCTCCTGGGGTCCTCCCCATGTTCCTCCACTCCTCAAGGAGGACCCCTTTACGGATGGAAGAAAAGGGGGATCTTCGCAGTGGTGGGTTCGGGCCAGAGGGGTCTGCGGGTTTGCCTGCGCGTACGCCAGGTGCTCGCACAATGGGCCCAGGTGTTTGAGCCCCGTGGAGGCAGAGGGCTGCTTATTGCTGGATGATAGTGTCCTGCAGGGTTAAGGGAAGGCGTGGGCACTCCCAGGGCGACAGAGGGCACCTGGCCTTTAGAGAGTTCCCTGGAAAATTCCCCGCCCAGGCCCCTGGTCCACAAGTCTATCCTGCGTACAGTGTCTGTGCGAGGCTGGGAGTGCTTCTGGGCAGTGTTCCCCAGGGGAAATCGCGTGGTCCTCTAGGTGGCAGGGAGGGCTCCTGTGTCCACGGACAGGTGCCCAGGGACCCTGTGGAACTGCTGTGACCTCTAAAGGGTGGGTCAGTTGAGCGGAGGGAGGTGTGTGCTTGGGAGCCTGAGTGCGCATGCGCAGCCCACGTATAGGCCCGAAACGAGCCAGCCGCGGCTCGGAGAAAAGCCATCTCCTGGGGGCCTCCCCATGTTCCTCCACTCCTCAAGCGTGACCCCTTTACGGATGGAAGAAAAGGGGGATCTTCGCAGTGGTGGGTTCGCGCCAGAGGGGTCTGCGGGTTTGCCTACACGTACGCCAGGTGCCCGCACACCGGGCCCAGGTGTTTGAGCCCCCTGGAGGCAGAGGGCTGCTTATTGCTGGATGCAAGTGTCCTGCGGGGTCAAGGAACGGCATGGGCACTCCCCGGGCCACACAGGGCACCGGGCCCTTAGAGAGTTCCATTGGAAATCCCCCTCCCATGCCCCCGGTACCCAAGTCTGTCCTTAGCACACTGTCTGTGCGGGGATGAAGGTACTGCTAGGCAGTGTGGCCTGTGGGAAATCGTGCGGTCCTCTGAGTGGCAGGGAGGGCTGCTGTTTCCCCGAACAGGTGCGCAGGGACCCTGTAAAACTGCTGTGACCCCTCAAGGGTGGGTCACGAGACCCCTCAAGGGTGGGTCACGTGACCCCAAAAGGGTAGGTCACGAGACCCCTCAAGGGTGGGTCACGTGACCCCAAAAGGGTAGGTCACGAGACCCCTCAGGGGTGGGTCACGTGACCCCTCAGGGGTGGGTCACGTGACCCCTGTGGGGTGGGTAACGAGACCCCTCAGGGGTGGGTCACGTGACCCCTCAGGCGTGGGTCATGTGACCCCTGTGGGGTGGGTCACAAGACCCCTCAGGGGTGGGTCACGTGACCCCTCAGGGGTGGGTCACGAGACCCCTCAGGGGTGGGTCACGTGACCCCTCAGGGGTGGTTCACGAGACCCCTCAGGGGTGGGTCATGTGACCCCTCAGGGGTGGGTCACGTGACCCCTGTGGGGTGGGTCACAAGACCCCTCAGGGGTGGGTCACGTGACCCCTCAGGGGTGGGTGACGTGACCCCTCAACGGTGGTTCAGGAGACACGTCAAGGGTGGGTCCCGTGACCCGAGGGAGGCTTGTGGTGGGGAGCCTGAGTGCGCAGACGCGGCCCACTTATAGGCCCGAAATGAGCCAGCCGCGGCTCGGAGAAAAGCCATCTCCTGGGGTCCTCCCCATGTTCCTCCACTCCTCAAGCGTGACCCCTTTACGGATGGAAGAAAAGGGGGATCTTCGCAGTGGTGGGTTCGCGCCAGAGGGGTCTGCGGGTTTGCCTACACGTACGCCAGGTGCCCGCACACCGGGCCCAGGTGTTTGAGCCCCGTGGAGGCAGAGGGCTGCTTATTGCTGGATGCAAGTGTCCTGCGGGGTGAAGGAACGGCATGGGCACTCCCCGGGCCACACAGGGCACCGGGCCCTTAGAGAGTTCCATGGGAAATCCCCCGCCCATGCCCCCGGTACCCAAGTCTGTCCTTAGCACACTGTCTGTGCGGGGCTGAAGGTACTGCTAGGCAGTGTGGCCTGTGGGAAATCGTGCGGTCCTCTGAGTGGCAGGGAGGGCTGCTGTTTCCCCGAACAGGTGCGCAGGGACCCTGTAAAACTGCAGTGACCCCTCAAGGGTGGGTCACGAGACCCCTCAAGAGTGGGTCACGTGACCCCAAAAGGATAGGTCACGAGACCCCACAAGGGTGGGTCACGTGTCCCCTCAGGGGTGGGTCACGAGACCCCTCAGGGGTGGGTCATGTGACCCCTCAGGGGTGGGTCACGTGACCCCTCAGGGGTGGGTCACGTGACCCCTGTGGGGTGGGTCACAAGACCCCTCAGGGGTGGGTCACGTGACCCCTCAGGGGTGGGTGACGTGACCCCTCAACGGTGGTTCAGGAGACACGTCAAGGGTGGGTCCCGTGACCCGAGGGAGGCTTGTGGTGGGGAGCCTGAGTGCGCACGCGCGGCCCACTTATAGGCCCGAAATGAGCCAGCCGCGGCTCAGAGAAAATCCATCTCCTGGGGGCCTCCCCATGTTCCTCCACTCCTCAAGGAGGACCCCTTTACGGATGGAAGAAAAGGGGGATCTTCGCAGTGGTGGGTTCGGGCCAGAGGGGTCTGCGGGTTTGCCTGCACGTACGCCAGGTGCTCGCACAATGGGCCCAGGTGTTTGAGCCCCGTGGAGGCAGAGGGCTGGTTATTGCTGGATGATAGTGTCCTGCAGGGTTAAGGGAAGGCGTGGGCACTCCCAGGGCGACAGAGGGCACCTGGCCTTTAGAGAGTTCCCTGGAAAATTCCCCGCCCAGGCCCCTGGTCCACAAGTCTATCCTGCGTACAGTGTCTGTGCGAGGCTGGGAGTGCTTCTGGGCAGTGTTCCCCCGGGGAAATCGCGTGGTCCTCTAGGTGGCAGGGAGGGCTCCTGTGTCCACGGACAGGTGCCCAGGGACCCTGTGGAACTGCTGTGACCTCTAAAGGGTGGGTCAGGTGAGCGGAGGGAGGTGTGTGCTTGGGAGCCTGAGTGCGCATGCGCAGCCCACGTATAGGCCCGAAACGAGCCAGCCGCGGCTCGGAGAAAAGCCATCTCCTGGGGGCCTCCCCATGTTCTTCCACTCCTCAAGCGTGACCCCTTTACGGATGGAAGAAAAGGGGGATCTTCGCAGTGGTGGGTTCGCGCCAGAGGGGTCTGCGGGTTTGCCTCCACGTACGCCAGGTGCCCGCACACCGGGCCCAGGTGTTTGAGCCCCCTGGAGGCAGAGGGCTGCTTATTGCTGGATGCAAGTGTCCTGCGGGGTCAAGGAACGGCATGGGCACTCCCCGGGCCACACAGGGCACCGGGCCCTTAGAGAGTTCCATTGGAAATCCCCCTCCCATGCCCCCGGTACCCAAGTCTGTCCTTAGCACACTGTCTGTGCGGGGATGAAGGTACTGCTAGGCAGTGTGGCCTGTGGGAAATCGTGCGGTCCTCTGAGTGGCAGGGAGGGCTGCTGTTTCCCCGAACAGGTGCGCAGGGACCCTGTAAAACTGCTGTGACCCCTCAAGGGTGGGTCACGAGACCCCTCAAGGGTGGGTCACGTGACCCCAAAAGGGTAGGTCACGAGACCCCTCAAGGGTGGGTCACGTGACCCCAAAAGGGTAGGTCACGAGACCCCTCAGGGGTGGGTCACGTGACCCCTCAGGGGTGGGTCACGTGACCCCTGTGGGGTGGGTAACGAGACCCCTCAGGGGTGGGTCACGTGACCCCTCAGGCGTGGGTCATGTGACCCCTGTGGGGTGGGTCACAAGACCCCTCAGGGGTGGGTCACGTGACCCCTCAGGGGTGGGTCACGAGACCCCTCAGGGGTGGGTCACGTGACCCCTCAGGGGTGGTTCACGAGACCCCTCAGGGGTGGGTCATGTGACCCCTCAGGGGTGGGTCACGTGACCCCTGTGGGGTGGGTCACAAGACCCCTCAGGGGTGGGTCACGTGACCCCTCAGGGGTGGGTGACGTGACCCCTCAACGGTGGTTCAGGAGACACGTCAAGGGTGGGTCCCGTGACCCGAGGGAGGCTTGTGGTGGGGAGCCTGAGTGCGCAGACGCGGCCCACTTATAGGCCCGAAATGAGCCAGCCGCGGCTCGGAGAAAAGCCATCTCCTGGGGGCCTCCCCATGTTCCTCCACTCCTCAAGCGTGACCCCTTTACGGATGGAAGAAAAGGGGGATCTTCGCAGTGGTGGGTTCGCGCCAGAGGGGTCTGCGGGTTTGCCTACACGTACGCCAGGTGCCCGCACACCGGGCCCAGGTGTTTGAGCCCCCTGGAGGCAGAGGGCTGCTTATTGCTGGATGCAAGTGTCCTGCGGGGTCAAGGAACGGCATGGGCACTCCCCGGGCCACACAGGGCACCGGGCCCTTAGAGAGTTCCATTGGAAATCCCCCTCCCATGCCCCCGGTACCCAAGTCTGTCCTTAGCACACTGTCTGTGCGGGGATGAAGGTACTGCTAGGCAGTGTGGCCTGTGGGAAATCGTGCGGTCCTCTGAGTGGCAGGGAGGGCTGCTGTTTCCCCGAACAGGTGCGCAGGGACCCTGTAAAACTGCTGTGACCCCTCAAGGGTGGGTCACGAGACCCCTCAAGGGTGGGTCACGTGACCCCAAAAGGGTAGGTCACGAGACCCCTCAAGGGTGGGTCACGTGACCCCAAAAGGGTAGGTCACGAGACCCCTCAGGGGTGGGTCACGTGACCCCTCAGGGGTGGGTCACGTGACCCCTGTGGGGTGGGTAACGAGACCCCTCAGGGGTGGGTCACGTGACCCCTCAGGCGTGGGTCATGTGACCCCTGTGGGGTGGGTCACAAGACCCCTCAGGGGTGGGTCACGTGACCCCTCAGGGGTGGGTCACGAGACCCCTCAGGGGTGGGTCACGTGACCCCTCAGGGGTGGTTCACGAGACCCCTCAGGGGTGGGTCATGTGACCCCTCAGGGGTGGGTCACGTGACCCCTGTGGGGTGGGTCACAAGACCCCTCAGGGGTGGGTCACGTGACCCCTCAGGGGTGGGTGACGTGACCCCTCAACGGTGGTTCAGGAGACACGTCAAGGGTGGGTCCCGTGACCCGAGGGAGGCTTGTGGTGGGGAGCCTGAGTGCGCAGACGCGGCCCACTTATAGGCCCGAAATGAGCCAGCCGCGGCTCGGAGAAAAGCCATCTCCTGGGGTCCTCCCCATGTTCCTCCACTCCTCAAGCGTGACCCCTTTACGGATGGAAGAAAAGGGGGATCTTCGCAGTGGTGGGTTCGCGCCAGAGGGGTCTGCGGGTTTGCCTACACGTACGCCAGGTGCCCGCACACCGGGCCCAGGTGTTTGAGCCCCGTGGAGGCAGAGGGCTGCTTATTGCTGGATGCAAGTGTCCTGCGGGGTGAAGGAACGGCATGGGCACTCCCCGGGCCACACAGGGCACCGGGCCCTTAGAGAGTTCCATGGGAAATCCCCCGCCCATGCCCCCGGTACCCAAGTCTGTCCTTAGCACACTGTCTGTGCGGGGCTGAAGGTACTGCTAGGCAGTGTGGCCTGTGGGAAATCGTGCGGTCCTCTGAGTGGCAGGGAGGGCTGCTGTTTCCCCGAACAGGTGCGCAGGGACCCTGTAAAACTGCAGTGACCCCTCAAGGGTGGGTCACGAGACCCCTCAAGAGTGGGTCACGTGACCCCAAAAGGATAGGTCACGAGACCCCACAAGGGTGGGTCACGTGTCCCCTCAGGGGTGGGTCACGAGACCCCTCAGGGGTGGGTCATGTGACCCCTCAGGGGTGGGTCACGTGACCCCTCAGGGGTGGGTCACGTGACCCCTGTGGGGTGGGTCACAAGACCCCTCAGGGGTGGGTCACGTGACCCCTCAGGGGTGGGTGACGTGAACCCTCAACGGTGGTTCAGGAGACTCGTCAAGGGTGGGTCCCGTGACCCGAGGGAGGCTTGTGGTGGGGAGCCTGAGTGCGCACGCGCGGCCCACTTATAGGCCCGAAATGAGCCAGCCGCGGCTCGGAGAAAAGCCATCTCCTGGGGTCCTCCCCATGTTCCTCCACTCCTCAAGGAGGACCCCTTTACGGATGGAAGAAAAGGGGGATCTTCGCAGTGGTGGGTTCGGGCCAGAGGGGTCTGCGGGTTTGCCTGCGCGTACGCCAGGTGCTCGCACAATGGGCCCAGGTGTTTGAGCCCCGTGGAGGCAGAGGGCTGCTTATTGCTGGATGATAGTGTCCTGCAGGGTTAAGGGAAGGCGTGGGCACTCCCAGGGCGACAGAGGGCACCTGGCCTTTAGAGAGTTCCCTGGAAAATTCCCCGCCCAGGCCCCTGGTCCACAAGTCTATCCTGCGTACAGTGTCTGTGCGAGGCTGGGAGTGCTTCTGGGCAGTGTTCCCCAGGGGAAATCGCGTGGTCCTCTAGGTGGCAGGGAGGGCTCCTGTGTCCACGGACAGGTGCCCAGGGACCCTGTGGAACTGCTGTGACCTCTAAAGGGTGGGTCAGTTGAGCGGAGGGAGGTGTGTGCTTGGGAGCCTGAGTGCGCATGCGCAGCCCACGTATAGGCCCGAAACGAGCCAGCCGCGGCTCGGAGAAAAGCCATCTCCTGGGGGCCTCCCCATGTTCCTCCACTCCTCAAGCGTGACCCCTTTACGGATGGAAGAAAAGGGGGATCTTCGCAGTGGTGGGTTCGCGCCAGAGGGGTCTGCGGGTTTGCCTACACGTACGCCAGGTGCCCGCACACCGGGCCCAGGTGTTTGAGCCCCCTGGAGGCAGAGGGCTGCTTATTGCTGGATGCAAGTGTCCTGCGGGGTCAAGGAACGGCATGGGCACTCCCCGGGCCACACAGGGCACCGGGCCCTTAGAGAGTTCCATTGGAAATCCCCCTCCCATGCCCCCGGTACCCAAGTCTGTCCTTAGCACACTGTCTGTGCGGGGATGAAGGTACTGCTAGGCAGTGTGGCCTGTGGGAAATCGTGCGGTCCTCTGAGTGGCAGGGAGGGCTGCTGTTTCCCCGAACAGGTGCGCAGGGACCCTGTAAAACTGCTGTGACCCCTCAAGGGTGGGTCACGAGACCCCTCAAGGGTGGGTCACGTGACCCCAAAAGGGTAGGTCACGAGACCCCTCAAGGGTGGGTCACGTGACCCCAAAAGGGTAGGTCACGAGACCCCTCAGGGGTGGGTCACGTGACCCCTCAGGGGTGGGTCACGTGACCCCTGTGGGGTGGGTAACGAGACCCCTCAGGGGTGGGTCACGTGACCCCTCAGGCGTGGGTCATGTGACCCCTGTGGGGTGGGTCACAAGACCCCTCAGGGGTGGGTCACGTGACCCCTCAGGGGTGGGTCACGAGACCCCTCAGGGGTGGGTCACGTGACCCCTCAGGGGTGGTTCACGAGACCCCTCAGGGGTGGGTCATGTGACCCCTCAGGGGTGGGTCACGTGACCCCTGTGGGGTGGGTCACAAGACCCCTCAGGGGTGGGTCACGTGACCCCTCAGGGGTGGGTGACGTGACCCCTCAACGGTGGTTCAGGAGACACGTCAAGGGTGGGTCCCGTGACCCGAGGGAGGCTTGTGGTGGGGAGCCTGAGTGCGCAGACGCGGCCCACTTATAGGCCCGAAATGAGCCAGCCGCGGCTCGGAGAAAAGCCATCTCCTGGGGTCCTCCCCATGTTCCTCCACTCCTCAAGCGTGACCCCTTTACGGATGGAAGAAAAGGGGGATCTTCGCAGTGGTGGGTTCGCGCCAGAGGGGTCTGCGGGTTTGCCTACACGTACGCCAGGTGCCCGCACACCGGGCCCAGGTGTTTGAGCCCCGTGGAGGCAGAGGGCTGCTTATTGCTGGATGCAAGTGTCCTGCGGGGTGAAGGAACGGCATGGGCACTCCCCGGGCCACACAGGGCACCGGGCCCTTAGAGAGTTCCATGGGAAATCCCCCGCCCATGCCCCCGGTACCCAAGTCTGTCCTTAGCACACTGTCTGTGCGGGGCTGAAGGTACTGCTAGGCAGTGTGGCCTGTGGGAAATCGTGCGGTCCTCTGAGTGGCAGGGAGGGCTGCTGTTTCCCCGAACAGGTGCGCAGGGACCCTGTAAAACTGCAGTGACCCCTCAAGGGTGGGTCACGAGACCCCTCAAGAGTGGGTCACGTGACCCCAAAAGGATAGGTCACGAGACCCCACAAGGGTGGGTCACGTGTCCCCTCAGGGGTGGGTCACGAGACCCCTCAGGGGTGGGTCATGTGACCCCTCAGGGGTGGGTCACGTGACCCCTCAGGGGTGGGTCACGTGACCCCTGTGGGGTGGGTCACAAGACCCCTCAGGGGTGGGTCACGTGACCCCTCAGGGGTGGGTGACGTGACCCCTCAACGGTGGTTCAGGAGACACGTCAAGGGTGGGTCCCGTGACCCGAGGGAGGCTTGTGGTGGGGAGCCTGAGTGCGCACGCGCGGCCCACTTATAGGCCCGAAATGAGCCAGCCGCGGCTCAGAGAAAATCCATCTCCTGGGGGCCTCCCCATGTTCCTCCACTCCTCAAGGAGGACCCCTTTACGGATGGAAGAAAAGGGGGATCTTCGCAGTGGTGGGTTCGGGCCAGAGGGGTCTGCGGGTTTGCCTGCACGTACGCCAGGTGCTCGCACAATGGGCCCAGGTGTTTGAGCCCCGTGGAGGCAGAGGGCTGGTTATTGCTGGATGATAGTGTCCTGCAGGGTTAAGGGAAGGCGTGGGCACTCCCAGGGCGACAGAGGGCACCTGGCCTTTAGAGAGTTCCCTGGAAAATTCCCCGCCCAGGCCCCTGGTCCACAAGTCTATCCTGCGTACAGTGTCTGTGCGAGGCTGGGAGTGCTTCTGGGCAGTGTTCCCCCGGGGAAATCGCGTGGTCCTCTAGGTGGCAGGGAGGGCTCCTGTGTCCACGGACAGGTGCCCAGGGACCCTGTGGAACTGCTGTGACCTCTAAAGGGTGGGTCAGGTGAGCGGAGGGAGGTGTGTGCTTGGGAGCCTGAGTGCGCATGCGCAGCCCACGTATAGGCCCGAAACGAGCCAGCCGCGGCTCGGAGAAAAGCCATCTCCTGGGGGCCTCCCCATGTTCTTCCACTCCTCAAGCGTGACCCCTTTACGGATGGAAGAAAAGGGGGATCTTCGCAGTGGTGGGTTCGCGCCAGAGGGGTCTGCGGGTTTGCCTCCACGTACGCCAGGTGCCCGCACACCGGGCCCAGGTGTTTGAGCCCCCTGGAGGCAGAGGGCTGCTTATTGCTGGATGCAAGTGTCCTGCGGGGTCAAGGAACGGCATGGGCACTCCCCGGGCCACACAGGGCACCGGGCCCTTAGAGAGTTCCATTGGAAATCCCCCTCCCATGCCCCCGGTACCCAAGTCTGTCCTTAGCACACTGTCTGTGCGGGGATGAAGGTACTGCTAGGCAGTGTGGCCTGTGGGAAATCGTGCGGTCCTCTGAGTGGCAGGGAGGGCTGCTGTTTCCCCGAACAGGTGCGCAGGGACCCTGTAAAACTGCTGTGACCCCTCAAGGGTGGGTCACGAGACCCCTCAAGGGTGGGTCACGTGACCCCAAAAGGGTAGGTCACGAGACCCCTCAAGGGTGGGTCACGTGACCCCAAAAGGGTAGGTCACGAGACCCCTCAGGGGTGGGTCACGTGACCCCTCAGGGGTGGGTCACGTGACCCCTGTGGGGTGGGTAACGAGACCCCTCAGGGGTGGGTCACGTGACCCCTCAGGCGTGGGTCATGTGACCCCTGTGGGGTGGGTCACAAGACCCCTCAGGGGTGGGTCACGTGACCCCTCAGGGGTGGGTCACGAGACCCCTCAGGGGTGGGTCACGTGACCCCTCAGGGGTGGTTCACGAGACCCCTCAGGGGTGGGTCATGTGACCCCTCAGGGGTGGGTCACGTGACCCCTGTGGGGTGGGTCACAAGACCCCTCAGGGGTGGGTCACGTGACCCCTCAGGGGTGGGTGACGTGACCCCTCAACGGTGGTTCAGGAGACACGTCAAGGGTGGGTCCCGTGACCCGAGGGAGGCTTGTGGTGGGGAGCCTGAGTGCGCAGACGCGGCCCACTTATAGGCCCGAAATGAGCCAGCCGCGGCTCGGAGAAAAGCCATCTCCTGGGGGCCTCCCCATGTTCCTCCACTCCTCAAGCGTGACCCCTTTACGGATGGAAGAAAAGGGGGATCTTCGCAGTGGTGGGTTCGCGCCAGAGGGGTCTGCGGGTTTGCCTACACGTACGCCAGGTGCCCGCACACCGGGCCCAGGTGTTTGAGCCCCCTGGAGGCAGAGGGCTGCTTATTGCTGGATGCAAGTGTCCTGCGGGGTCAAGGAACGGCATGGGCACTCCCCGGGCCACACAGGGCACCGGGCCCTTAGAGAGTTCCATTGGAAATCCCCCTCCCATGCCCCCGGTACCCAAGTCTGTCCTTAGCACACTGTCTGTGCGGGGATGAAGGTACTGCTAGGCAGTGTGGCCTGTGGGAAATCGTGCGGTCCTCTGAGTGGCAGGGAGGGCTGCTGTTTCCCCGAACAGGTGCGCAGGGACCCTGTAAAACTGCTGTGACCCCTCAAGGGTGGGTCACGAGACCCCTCAAGGGTGGGTCACGTGACCCCAAAAGGGTAGGTCACGAGACCCCTCAAGGGTGGGTCACGTGACCCCAAAAGGGTAGGTCACGAGACCCCTCAGGGGTGGGTCACGTGACCCCTCAGGGGTGGGTCACGTGACCCCTGTGGGGTGGGTAACGAGACCCCTCAGGGGTGGGTCACGTGACCCCTCAGGCGTGGGTCATGTGACCCCTGTGGGGTGGGTCACAAGACCCCTCAGGGGTGGGTCACGTGACCCCTCAGGGGTGGGTCACGAGACCCCTCAGGGGTGGGTCACGTGACCCCTCAGGGGTGGTTCACGAGACCCCTCAGGGGTGGGTCATGTGACCCCTCAGGGGTGGGTCACGTGACCCCTGTGGGGTGGGTCACAAGACCCCTCAGGGGTGGGTCACGTGACCCCTCAGGGGTGGGTGACGTGACCCCTCAACGGTGGTTCAGGAGACACGTCAAGGGTGGGTCCCGTGACCCGAGGGAGGCTTGTGGTGGGGAGCCTGAGTGCGCAGACGCGGCCCACTTATAGGCCCGAAATGAGCCAGCCGCGGCTCGGAGAAAAGCCATCTCCTGGGGTCCTCCCCATGTTCCTCCACTCCTCAAGCGTGACCCCTTTACGGATGGAAGAAAAGGGGGATCTTCGCAGTGGTGGGTTCGCGCCAGAGGGGTCTGCGGGTTTGCCTACACGTACGCCAGGTGCCCGCACACCGGGCCCAGGTGTTTGAGCCCCGTGGAGGCAGAGGGCTGCTTATTGCTGGATGCAAGTGTCCTGCGGGGTGAAGGAACGGCATGGGCACTCCCCGGGCCACACAGGGCACCGGGCCCTTAGAGAGTTCCATGGGAAATCCCCCGCCCATGCCCCCGGTACCCAAGTCTGTCCTTAGCACACTGTCTGTGCGGGGCTGAAGGTACTGCTAGGCAGTGTGGCCTGTGGGAAATCGTGCGGTCCTCTGAGTGGCAGGGAGGGCTGCTGTTTCCCCGAACAGGTGCGCAGGGACCCTGTAAAACTGCAGTGACCCCTCAAGGGTGGGTCACGAGACCCCTCAAGAGTGGGTCACGTGACCCCAAAAGGATAGGTCACGAGACCCCACAAGGGTGGGTCACGTGTCCCCTCAGGGGTGGGTCACGAGACCCCTCAGGGGTGGGTCATGTGACCCCTCAGGGGTGGGTCACGTGACCCCTCAGGGGTGGGTCACGTGACCCCTGTGGGGTGGGTCACAAGACCCCTCAGGGGTGGGTCACGTGACCCCTCAGGGGTGGGTGACGTGACCCCTCAACGGTGGTTCAGGAGACACGTCAAGGGTGGGTCCCGTGACCCGAGGGAGGCTTGTGGTGGGGAGCCTGAGTGCGCACGCGCGGCCCACTTATAGGCCCGAAATGAGCCAGCCGCGGCTCAGAGAAAATCCATCTCCTGGGGGCCTCCCCATGTTCCTCCACTCCTCAAGGAGGACCCCTTTACGGATGGAAGAAAAGGGGGATCTTCGCAGTGGTGGGTTCGGGCCAGAGGGGTCTGCGGGTTTGCCTGCACGTACGCCAGGTGCTCGCACAATGGGCCCAGGTGTTTGAGCCCCGTGGAGGCAGAGGGCTGGTTATTGCTGGATGATAGTGTCCTGCAGGGTTAAGGGAAGGCGTGGGCACTCCCAGGGCGACAGAGGGCACCTGGCCTTTAGAGAGTTCCCTGGAAAATTCCCCGCCCAGGCCCCTGGTCCACAAGTCTATCCTGCGTACAGTGTCTGTGCGAGGCTGGGAGTGCTTCTGGGCAGTGTTCCCCCGGGGAAATCGCGTGGTCCTCTAGGTGGCAGGGAGGGCTCCTGTGTCCACGGACAGGTGCCCAGGGACCCTGTGGAACTGCTGTGACCTCTAAAGGGTGGGTCAGGTGAGCGGAGGGAGGTGTGTGCTTGGGAGCCTGAGTGCGCATGCGCAGCCCACGTATAGGCCCGAAACGAGCCAGCCGCGGCTCGGAGAAAAGCCATCTCCTGGGGGCCTCCCCATGTTCTTCCACTCCTCAAGCGTGACCCCTTTACGGATGGAAGAAAAGGGGGATCTTCGCAGTGGTGGGTTCGCGCCAGAGGGGTCTGCGGGTTTGCCTCCACGTACGCCAGGTGCCCGCACACCGGGCCCAGGTGTTTGAGCCCCCTGGAGGCAGAGGGCTGCTTATTGCTGGATGCAAGTGTCCTGCGGGGTCAAGGAACGGCATGGGCACTCCCCGGGCCACACAGGGCACCGGGCCCTTAGAGAGTTCCATTGGAAATCCCCCTCCCATGCCCCCGGTACCCAAGTCTGTCCTTAGCACACTGTCTGTGCGGGGATGAAGGTACTGCTAGGCAGTGTGGCCTGTGGGAAATCGTGCGGTCCTCTGAGTGGCAGGGAGGGCTGCTGTTTCCCCGAACAGGTGCGCAGGGACCCTGTAAAACTGCTGTGACCCCTCAAGGGTGGGTCACGAGACCCCTCAAGGGTGGGTCACGTGACCCCAAAAGGGTAGGTCACGAGACCCCTCAAGGGTGGGTCACGTGACCCCAAAAGGGTAGGTCACGAGACCCCTCAGGGGTGGGTCACGTGACCCCTCAGGGGTGGGTCACGTGACCCCTGTGGGGTGGGTAACGAGACCCCTCAGGGGTGGGTCACGTGACCCCTCAGGCGTGGGTCATGTGACCCCTGTGGGGTGGGTCACAAGACCCCTCAGGGGTGGGTCACGTGACCCCTCAGGGGTGGGTCACGAGACCCCTCAGGGGTGGGTCACGTGACCCCTCAGGGGTGGTTCACGAGACCCCTCAGGGGTGGGTCATGTGACCCCTCAGGGGTGGGTCACGTGACCCCTGTGGGGTGGGTCACAAGACCCCTCAGGGGTGGGTCACGTGACCCCTCAGGGGTGGGTGACGTGACCCCTCAACGGTGGTTCAGGAGACACGTCAAGGGTGGGTCCCGTGACCCGAGGGAGGCTTGTGGTGGGGAGCCTGAGTGCGCAGACGCGGCCCACTTATAGGCCCGAAATGAGCCAGCCGCGGCTCGGAGAAAAGCCATCTCCTGGGGTCCTCCCCATGTTCCTCCACTCCTCACGGAGGACCCCTTTACGGATGGAAGAAAAGGGGGATCTTCGCAGTGGTGGGTTCGGGCCAGAGGGGTCTGCGGGTTTGCCTGCGCGTACGCCAGGTGCTCGCACAATGGGCCCAGGTGTTTGAGCCCCGTGGAGGCAGAGGGCTGCTTATTGCTGGATGATAGTGTCCTGCAGGGTTAAGGGAAGGCGTGGGCACTCCCAGGGCGACAGAGGGCACCTGGCCTTTAGAGAGTTCCCTGGAAAATTCCCCGCCCAGGCCCCTGGTCCACAAGTCTATCCTGCGTACAGTGTCTGTGCGAGGCTGGGAGTGCTTCTGGGCAGTGTTCCCCAGGGGAAATCGCGTGGTCCTCTAGGTGGCAAGGAGGGCTCCTGTGTCCACGGACAGGTGCCCAGGGACCCTGTGGAACTGCTGTGACCTCTAAAGGGTGGGTCAGTTGAGCGGAGGGAGGTGTGTGCTTGGGAGCCTGAGTGCGCATGCGCAGCCCACGTATAGGCCCGAAACGAGCCAGCCGCGGCTCGGAGAAAAGCCATCTCCTGGGGGCCTCCCCATGTTCCTCCACTCCTCAAGCGTGACCCCTTTACGGATGGAAGAAAAGGGGGATCTTCGCAGTGGTGGGTTCGCGCCAGAGGGGTCTGCGGGTTTGCCTCCACGTATGCCAGGTGCCCGCACACCGGGCCCAGGTGTTTGAGCCCCGTGGAGGCAGAGGGCTGCTTATTGCTGGATGCAAGTGTCCTGCGGGGTGAAGGAACGGCATGGGCACTCCCCGGGCCACACAGGGCACCGGGCCCTTAGAGAGTTCCATGGGAAATCCCCCGCCCATGCCCCCGGTACCCAAGTCTGTCCTTAGCACACTGTCTGTTCGGGGCTGAAGGTACTGCTAGGCAGTGTGGCCTGTGGGAAATCGTGCGGTCCTCTGAGTGGCAGGGAGGGCTGCTGTTTCCCTGAACAGGTGCGCAGGGACCCTGTAAAACTGCAGTGACCCCTCAAGGGTGGGTCACGAGACCCCTCAAGAGTGGGTCACGTGACCCCAAAAGGATAGGTCAGGAGACCCCTCAAGGGTGGGTCACGTGTCCCCTCAGGGGTGGGTCACGAGACCCCTCAGGGGTGGGTCACGAGACCCCTCAGGGGTGGGTCATGTGACCCCTCAGGGGTGGGTCACGTGACCCCTCAGGGGTGGGTCACGTGACCCCTGTGGGGTGGGTCACAAGACCCCTCAGGGGTGGGTCACGTGACCCCTCAGGGGTGGGTGACGTGACCCCTCAACGGTGGTTCAGGAGACACGTCAAGGGTGGGTCCCGTGACCCGAGGGAGGCTTGTGGTGGGGAGCCTGAGTGCGCACGCGCGGCCCACTTATAGGCCCGAAATGAGCCAGCCGCGGCTCGGAGAAAATCCATCTCCTGGGGGCCTCCCCATGTTCCTCCACTCCTCAAGGAGGACCCCTTTACAGATGGAAGAAAAGGGGGATCTTCGCAGTGGTGGGTTCAGGCCAGAGGGGTCTGCGGGTTTGCCTGCACGTACGCCAGGTGCTCGCACAATGGGCCCAGGTGTTTGAGCCCCGTGGAGGCAGAGGGCTGCTTATTGCTGGATGATAGTGTCCTGCAGGGTTAAGGGAAGGCGTGGGCACTCCCAGGGCGACAGAGGGCACCTGGCCTTTAGAGAGTTCCCTGGAAAATTCCCCGCCTAGGCCCCTGGTCCACAAGTCTATCCTGCGTACAGTGTCTGTGCGAGGCTGGGAGTGCTTCTGGGCAGTGTACCCCAGGGGAAATCGCGTGGTCCTCTAGGTGGCAGGGAGGGCTCCTGTGTCCACGGACAGGTGCCCAGGGACCCTGTGGAACTGCTGTGACCTCTAAAGGGTGGGTCAGGTGAGCGGAGGGAGGTGTGTGCTTGGGAGCCTGAGTGCGCATGCGCGGCCCACGTATAGGCCCGAAACGAGCCAGCCGCGGCTCGGAGACAAGCCATCTCCTGGGGGCCTCCCCATGTTCTTCCACTCCTCAAGCGTGACCCCTTTACGGATGGAAGAAAAGGGGGATCTTTGCAGTGGTGGGTTCGCGCCAGAGGGGTCTGCGGGTTTGCCTCCACGTACGCCAGGTGCCCGCACACCGGGCCCAGGTGTTTGAGCCCCGTGGAGGCAGAGGGCTGCTTATTGCTGGATGCAAGTGTCCTGCGGGGTCAAGGAACGGCATGGGCACTCCCCGGGCCACACAGGGCACCGGGCCCTTAGAGAGTTCCATTGGAAATCCCCCTCCCATGCCCCCGGTACCCAAGTCTGTCCTTAGCACACTGTCTGTGCGGGGCTGAAGGTACTGCTAGGCAGTGTGGCCTGTGGGAAATCGTGCGGTCCTCTGAGTCGCAGGGAGGGCTGCTGTTTCCCCGAACAGGTGCCCAGGGACCCTGTAAAACTGCTGTGACCCCTCAAGGGTGGGTCACGAGACCCCTCAAGGGTGGGTCACGTGACCCCAAAAGGGTAGGTCACGAGACCCCTCAAGGGTGGGTCACGTGACCCCAAAAGGGTAGGTCACGAGACCCCTCAGGGGTGGGTCACGTGACCCCTCAGGGGTGGGTCACGTGACCCCTCAGGGGTGGGTCATGTGACCCCTGTGGGGTGGGTCACAAGACCCCTCAGGGGTGGGTCACGTGACCCCTCAGGGGTGGGTCACGAGACCCCTCAGGGGTGGGTCACGAGACCCCTCAGGGGTGGGTCACGTGACCCCTCAGGGGTGGGTCACGAGACCCCTCAGGGGTGGGTCACGTGACCCCTCAGGGGTGGGTCACGAGACCCCTCAGGGGTGGGTCACGAGACCCCTCAGGGGTGGGTCACGTGACCCCTCAGGGGTGGGTCACGAGACCCCTCAGGGGTGGGTCACGTGACCCCTCAGGGGTGGGTCACGAGACCCCTCAGGGGTGGGTCACGTGACCCCTCAGGGGTGGGTCACGAGACCCCTCAGGGGTGGGTCACGTGACCCCTCAGGGGTGGGTCACGTGACCCCTCAGGGGTGGGTCACGTGACCCCTGTGGGGTGGGTCACAAGACCCCTCAGGGGTGGGTCACGTGACCCCTCAGGGGTGGGTGACGTGACCCCTCAATGGTGGTTCAGGAGACACGTCAAGTGTGGGTCCCGTGACCCGAGGGAGGCTTGTGGTGGGGAGCCTGAGTGCGCACGCGCGGCCCACTTATAGGCCCGAAATGAGCCAGCCGCGGCTCGGAGAAAAGCCATCTCCTGGGGTCCTCCCCATGTTCATCCACTCCTCACGGAGGACCCCTTTACGGATGGAAGAAAAGGGGAATCTTCGCAGTGGTGGGTTCGGGCCAGAGGGGTCTGCGGGTTTGCCTGCACGTACGCCAGTTGCTCGCACAATGGGCCCAGGTGTTTGAGCCCCGTGGAGGCAGAGGGCTGCTTATTGCTGGATGATAGTGTCCTGCAGGGTTAAGGGAAGGCGTGGGCACTCCCAGGGCGACAGAGGGCACCTGGCCTTTAGAGAGTTCCCTGGAAAATTCCCCGCCCAGGCCCCTGGTCCACAAGTCTATCCTGCGTACAGTGTCTGTGCGAGGCTGGGAGTGCTTCTGGGCAGTGTTCCCCCGGGGAAATCGCGTGGTCCTCTAGGTGGCAGGGAGGGCTCCTGTGTCCACGGACAGGTGCCCAGGGACCCTGTGGAACTGCTGTGACCTCTAAAGGGTGGGTCAGTTGAGCGGAGGGAGGTGTGTGCTTGGGAGCCTGAGTGCGCATGCGCAGCCCACGTATAGGCCCGAAACGAGCCAGCCGCGGCTCGGAGAAAAGCCATCTCCTGGGGGCCTCCCCATGTTCCTCCACTCCTCAAGCGTGACCCCTTTACGGATGGAAGAAAAGGGGGATCTTCGCAGTGGTGGGTTCGCGCCAGAGGGGTCTGCGGGTTTGCCTCCACGTACGCCAGGTGCCCGCACACCGGGCCCAGGTGTTTGAGCCCCGTGGAGGCAGAGGGCTGCTTATTGCTGGATGCAAGTGTCCTGCGGGGTCAAGGAACGGCATGGGCACTCCCGGGCCACACAGGGCACCGGGCCCTTAGAGAGTTCCATGGGAAATCCCCCGCCCATGCCCCCGGTACCCAAGTCTGTCTTAGCACACTGTCTGTGCGGGGCTGAAGGTACTGCTAGGCAGTGTGGCCTGTGGGAAATCGTGCGGTCCTCTGAGTGGCAGGGAGGGCTGCTGTTTCCCCGAACAGGTGCGCAGGGACCCTGTAAAACTGCAGTGACCCCTCAAGGGGGGGTCACGAGACCCCTCAAGGGTGGTCACGTGACCCCAAAAGGGTAGGTCACGAGACCCCTCAAGGGTGGGTCACGTGACCCCTCTGGGGTGGGTCACGAGACCCCTCAGGGGTGGGTCACGAGACCCCTCAGGGGTGGGTCATGTGACCCCTCAGGGGTGGGTCACGTGACCCCTCAGGGGTGGGTCACGTGACCCCTGTGGGGTGGGTCACAAGACCCCTCAGGGATGGGTCACGTGACCCCTCAGGGGTGGGTGACGTGAACCCTCAACGGTGGTTCAGGAGACTCGTCAAGGGTGGGTCCCGTGACCCGAGGGAGGCTTGTGGTGGGGAGCCTGAGTGCGCACGCGCGGCCCACTTATAGGCCCGAAATGAGCCAGCCGCGGCTCGGAGAAAAGCCATCTCCTGGGGTCCTCCCCATGTTCCTCCACTCCTCAAGGAGGACCCCTTTACGGATGGAAGAAAAGGGGGATCTTCGCAGTGGTGGGTTCGGGCCAGAGGGGTCTGCGGGTTTGCCTGCGCGTACGCCAGGTGCTCGCACAATGGGCCCAGGTGTTTGAGCCCCGTGGAGGCAGAGGGCTGCTTATTGCTGGATGATAGTGTCCTGCAGGGTTAAGGGAAGGCGTGGGCACTCCCAGGGCGACAGAGGGCACCTGGCCTTTAGAGAGTTCCCTGGAAAATTCCCCGCCCAGGCCCCTGGTCCACAAGTCTATCCTGCGTACAGTGTCTGTGCGAGGCTGGGAGTGCTTCTGGGCAGTGTTCCCCAGGGGAAATCGCGTGGTCCTCTAGGTGGCAGGGAGGGCTCCTGTGTCCACGGACAGGTGCCCAGGGACCCTGTGGAACTGCTGTGACCTCTAAAGGGTGGGTCAGTTGAGCGGAGGGAGGTGTGTGCTTGGGAGCCTGAGTGCGCATGCGCAGCCCACGTATAGGCCCGAAACGAGCCAGCCGCGGCTCGGAGAAAAGCCATCTCCTGGGGGCCTCCCCATGTTCCTCCACTCCTCAAGCGTGACCCCTTTACGGATGGAAGAAAAGGGGGATCTTCGCAGTGGTGGGTTCGCGCCAGAGGGGTCTGCGGGTTTGCCTACACGTACGCCAGGTGCCCGCACACCGGGCCCAGGTGTTTGAGCCCCCTGGAGGCAGAGGGCTGCTTATTGCTGGATGCAAGTGTCCTGCGGGGTCAAGGAACGGCATGGGCACTCCCCGGGCCACACAGGGCACCGGGCCCTTAGAGAGTTCCATTGGAAATCCCCCTCCCATGCCCCCGGTACCCAAGTCTGTCCTTAGCACACTGTCTGTGCGGGGATGAAGGTACTGCTAGGCAGTGTGGCCTGTGGGAAATCGTGCGGTCCTCTGAGTGGCAGGGAGGGCTGCTGTTTCCCCGAACAGGTGCGCAGGGACCCTGTAAAACTGCTGTGACCCCTCAAGGGTGGGTCACGAGACCCCTCAAGGGTGGGTCACGTGACCCCAAAAGGGTAGGTCACGAGACCCCTCAAGGGTGGGTCACGTGACCCCAAAAGGGTAGGTCACGAGACCCCTCAGGGGTGGGTCACGTGACCCCTCAGGGGTGGGTCACGTGACCCCTGTGGGGTGGGTAACGAGACCCCTCAGGGGTGGGTCACGTGACCCCTCAGGCGTGGGTCATGTGACCCCTGTGGGGTGGGTCACAAGACCCCTCAGGGGTGGGTCACGTGACCCCTCAGGGGTGGGTCACGAGACCCCTCAGGGGTGGGTCACGTGACCCCTCAGGGGTGGTTCACGAGACCCCTCAGGGGTGGGTCATGTGACCCCTCAGGGGTGGGTCACGTGACCCCTGTGGGGTGGGTCACAAGACCCCTCAGGGGTGGGTCACGTGACCCCTCAGGGGTGGGTGACGTGACCCCTCAACGGTGGTTCAGGAGACACGTCAAGGGTGGGTCCCGTGACCCGAGGGAGGCTTGTGGTGGGGAGCCTGAGTGCGCAGACGCGGCCCACTTATAGGCCCGAAATGAGCCAGCCGCGGCTCGGAGAAAAGCCATCTCCTGGGGTCCTCCCCATGTTCCTCCACTCCTCACGGAGGACCCCTTTACGGATGGAAGAAAAGGGGGATCTTCGCAGTGGTGGGTTCGGGCCAGAGGGGTCTGCGGGTTTGCCTGCGCGTACGCCAGGTGCTCGCACAATGGGCCCAGGTGTTTGAGCCCCGTGGAGGCAGAGGGCTGCTTATTGCTGGATGATAGTGTCCTGCAGGGTTAAGGGAAGGCGTGGGCACTCCCAGGGCGACAGAGGGCACCTGGCCTTTAGAGAGTTCCCTGGAAAATTCCCCGCCCAGGCCCCTGGTCCACAAGTCTATCCTGCGTACAGTGTCTGTGCGAGGCTGGGAGTGCTTCTGGGCAGTGTTCCCCAGGGGAAATCGCGTGGTCCTCTAGGTGGCAAGGAGGGCTCCTGTGTCCACGGACAGGTGCCCAGGGACCCTGTGGAACTGCTGTGACCTCTAAAGGGTGGGTCAGTTGAGCGGAGGGAGGTGTGTGCTTGGGAGCCTGAGTGCGCATGCGCAGCCCACTTATAGGCCCGAAACGAGCCAGCCGCGGCTCGGAGAAAAGCCATCTCCTGGGGGCCTCCCCATGTTCCTCCACTCCTCAAGCGTGACCCCTTTACGGATGGAAGAAAAGGGGGATCTTCGCAGTGGTGGGTTCGCGCCAGAGGGGTCTGCGGGTTTGCCTCCACGTATGCCAGGTGCCCGCACACCGGGCCCAGGTGTTTGAGCCCCGTGGAGGCAGAGGGCTGCTTATTGCTGGATGCAAGTGTCCTGCGGGGTGAAGGAACGGCATGGGCACTCCCCGGGCCACACAGGGCACCGGGCCCTTAGAGAGTTCCATGGGAAATCCCCCGCCCATGCCCCCGGTACCCAAGTCTGTCCTTAGCACACTGTCTGTGCGGGGCTGAAGGTACTGCTAGGCAGTGTGGCCTGTGGGAAATCGTGCGGTCCTCTGAGTGGCAGGGAGGGCTGCTGTTTCCCTGAACAGGTGCGCAGGGACCCTGTAAAACTGCAGTGACCCCTCAAGGGTGGGTCACGAGACCCCTCAAGAGTGGGTCACGTGACCCCAAAAGGATAGGTCAGGAGACCCCTCAAGGGTGGGTCACGTGTCCCCTCAGGGGTGGGTCACGAGACCCCTCAGGGGTGGGTCACGAGACCCCTCAGGGGTGGGTCATGTGACCCCTCAGGGGTGGGTCACGTGACCCCTCAGGGGTGGGTCACGTGACCCCTGTGGGGTGGGTCACAAGACCCCTCAGGGGTGGGTCACGTGACCCCTCAGGGGTGGGTGACGTGACCCCTCAACGGTGGTTCAGGAGACACGTCAAGGGTGGGTCCCGTGACCCGAGGGAGGCTTGTGGTGGGGAGCCTGAGTGCGCACGCGCGGCCCACTTATAGGCCCGAAATGAGCCAGCCGCGGCTCGGAGAAAATCCATCTCCTGGGGGCCTCCCCATGTTCCTCCACTCCTCAAGGAGGACCCCTTTACAGATGGAAGAAAAGGGGGATCTTCGCAGTGGTGGGTTCAGGCCAGAGGGGTCTGCGGGTTTGCCTGCACGTACGCCAGGTGCTCGCACAATGGGCCCAGGTGTTTGAGCCCCGTGGAGGCAGAGGGCTGCTTATTGCTGGATGATAGTGTCCTGCAGGGTTAAGGGAAGGCGTGGGCACTCCCAGGGCGACAGAGGGCACCTGGCCTTTAGAGAGTTCCCTGGAAAATTCCCCGCCTAGGCCCCTGGTCCACAAGTCTATCCTGCGTACAGTGTCTGTGCGAGGCTGGGAGTGCTTCTGGGCAGTGTACCCCAGGGGAAATCGCGTGGTCCTCTAGGTGGCAGGGAGGGCTCCTGTGTCCACGGACAGGTGCCCAGGGACCCTGTGGAACTGCTGTGACCTCTAAAGGGTGGGTCAGGTGAGCGGAGGGAGGTGTGTGCTTGGGAGCCTGAGTGCGCATGCGCGGCCCACGTATAGGCCCGAAACGAGCCAGCCGCGGCTCGGAGACAAGCCATCTCCTGGGGGCCTCCCCATGTTCTTCCACTCCTCAAGCGTGACCCCTTTACGGATGGAAGAAAAGGGGGATCTTTGCAGTGGTGGGTTCGCGCCAGAGGGGTCTGCGGGTTTGCCTCCACGTACGCCAGGTGCCCGCACACCGGGCCCAGGTGTTTGAGCCCCGTGGAGGCAGAGGGCTGCTTATTGCTGGATGCAAGTGTCCTGCGGGGTCAAGGAACGGCATGGGCACTCCCCGGGCCACACAGGGCACCGGGCCCTTAGAGAGTTCCATTGGAAATCCCCCTCCCATGCCCCCGGTACCCAAGTCTGTCCTTAGCACACTGTCTGTGCGGGGCTGAAGGTACTGCTAGGCAGTGTGGCCTGTGGGAAATCGTGCGGTCCTCTGAGTCGCAGGGAGGGCTGCTGTTTCCCCGAACAGGTGCCCAGGGACCCTGTAAAACTGCTGTGACCCCTCAAGGGTGGGTCACGAGACCCCTCAAGGGTGGGTCACGTGACCCCAAAAGGGTAGGTCACGAGACCCCTCAAGGGTGGGTCACGTGACCCCAAAAGGGTAGGTCACGAGACCCCTCAGGGGTGGGTCACGTGACCCCTCAGGGGTGGGTCACGTGACCCCTGTGGGGTGGGTAACGAGACCCCTCAGGGGTGGGTCACGTGACCCCTCAGGGGTGGGTCATGTGACCCCTGTGGGGTGGGTCACAAGACCCCTCAGGGGTGGGTCACGTGACCCCTCAGGGGTGGGTCACGAGACCCCTCAGGGGTGGGTCACGAGACCCCTCAGGGGTGGGTCACGTGACCCCTCAGGGGTGGGTCACGAGACCCCTCAGGGGTGGGTCACGTGACCCCTCAGGGGTGGGTCACGAGACCCCTCAGGGGTGGGTCACGAGACCCCTCAGGGGTGGGTCACGTGACCCCTCAGGGGTGGGTCACGAGACCCCTCAGGGGTGGGTCACGTGACCCCTCAGGGGTGGGTCACGAGACCCCTCAGGGGTGGGTCACGTGACCCCTCAGGGGTGGGTCACGAGACCCCTCAGGGGTGGGTCACGTGACCCCTCAGGGGTGGGTCACGTGACCCCTCAGGGGTGGGTCACGTGACCCCTGTGGGGTGGGTCACAAGACCCCTCAGGGGTGGGTCACGTGACCCCTCAGGGGTGGGTGACGTGACCCCTCAATGGTGGTTCAGGAGACACGTCAAGTGTGGGTCCCGTGACCCGAGGGAGGCTTGTGGTGGGGAGCCTGAGTGCGCACGCGCGGCCCACTTATAGGCCCGAAATGAGCCAGCCGCGGCTCGGAGAAAAGCCATCTCCTGGGGTCCTCCCCATGTTCATCCACTCCTCACGGAGGACCCCTTTACGGATGGAAGAAAAGGGGAATCTTCGCAGTGGTGGGTTCGGGCCAGAGGGGTCTGCGGGTTTGCCTGCACGTACGCCAGTTGCTCGCACAATGGGCCCAGGTGTTTGAGCCCCGTGGAGGCAGAGGGCTGCTTATTGCTGGATGATAGTGTCCTGCAGGGTTAAGGGAAGGCGTGGGCACTCCCAGGGCGACAGAGGGCACCTGGCCTTTAGAGAGTTCCCTGGAAAATTCCCCGCCCAGGCCCCTGGTCCACAAGTCTATCCTGCGTACAGTGTCTGTGCGAGGCTGGGAGTGCTTCTGGGCAGTGTTCCCCCGGGGAAATCGCGTGGTCCTCTAGGTGGCAGGGAGGGCTCCTGTGTCCACGGACAGGTGCCCAGGGACCCTGTGGAACTGCTGTGACCTCTAAAGGGTGGGTCAGTTGAGCGGAGGGAGGTGTGTGCTTGGGAGCCTGAGTGCGCATGCGCAGCCCACGTATAGGCCCGAAACGAGCCAGCCGCGGCTCGGAGAAAAGCCATCTCCTGGGGGCCTCCCCATGTTCCTCCACTCCTCAAGCGTGACCCCTTTACGGATGGAAGAAAAGGGGGATCTTCGCAGTGGTGGGTTCGCGCCAGAGGGGTCTGCGGGTTTGCCTCCACGTACGCCAGGTGCCCGCACACCGGGCCCAGGTGTTTGAGCCCCGTGGAGGCAGAGGGCTGCTTATTGCTGGATGCAAGTGTCCTGCGGGGTCAAGGAACGGCATGGGCACTCCCGGGCCACACAGGGCACCGGGCCCTTAGAGAGTTCCATGGGAAATCCCCCGCCCATGCCCCCGGTACCCAAGTCTGTCTTAGCACACTGTCTGTGCGGGGCTGAAGGTACTGCTAGGCAGTGTGGCCTGTGGGAAATCGTGCGGTCCTCTGAGTGGCAGGGAGGGCTGCTGTTTCCCCGAACAGGTGCGCAGGGACCCTGTAAAACTGCAGTGACCCCTCAAGGGGGGGTCACGAGACCCCTCAAGGGTGGTCACGTGACCCCAAAAGGGTAGGTCACGAGACCCCTCAAGGGTGGGTCACGTGACCCCTCTGGGGTGGGTCACGAGACCCCTCAGGGGTGGGTCACGAGACCCCTCAGGGGTGGGTCATGTGACCCCTCAGGGGTGGGTCACGTGACCCCTCAGGGGTGGGTCACGTGACCCCTGTGGGGTGGGTCACAAGACCCCTCAGGGGTGGGTCACGTGACCCCTCAGGGGTGGGTGACGTGAACCCTCAACGGTGGTTCAGGAGACTCGTCAAGGGTGGGTCCCGTGACCCGAGGGAGGCTTGTGGTGGGGAGCCTGAGTGCGCACGCGCGGCCCACTTATAGGCCCGAAATGAGCCAGCCGCGGCTCGGAGAAAAGCCATCTCCTGGGGTCCTCCCCATGTTCCTCCACTCCTCAAGGAGGACCCCTTTACGGATGGAAGAAAAGGGGGATCTTCGCAGTGGTGGGTTCGGGCCAAAGGGGTCTGCGGGTTTGCCTGCGCGTACGCCAGGTGCTCGCACAATGGGCCCAGGTGTTTGAGCCCCGTGGAGGCAGAGGGCTGCTTATTGCTGGATGATAGTGTCCTGCAGGGTTAAGGGAAGGCGTGGGCACTCCCAGGGCGACAGAGGGCACCTGGCCTTTAGAGAGTTCCCTGGAAAATTCCCCGCCCAGGCCCCTGGTCCACAAGTCTATCCTGCGTACAGTGTCTGTGCGAGGCTGGGAGTGCTTCTGGGCAGTGTTCCCCAGGGGAAATCGCGTGGTCCTCTAGGTGGCAGGGAGGGCTCCTGTGTCCACGGACAGGTGCCCAGGGACCCTGTGGAACTGCTGTGACCTCTAAAGGGTGGGTCAGTTGAGCGGAGGGAGGTGTGTGCTTGGGAGCCTGAGTGCGCATGCGCAGCCCACGTATAGGCCCGAAACGAGCCAGCCGCGGCTCGGAGAAAAGCCATCTCCTGGGGGCCTCCCCATGTTCCTCCACTCCTCAAGCGTGACCCCTTTACGGATGGAAGAAAAGGGGGATCTTCGCAGTGGTGGGTTCGCGCCAGAGGGGTCTGCGGGTTTGCCTACACGTACGCCAGGTGCCCGCACACCGGGCCCAGGTGTTTGAGCCCCCTGGAGGCAGAGGGCTGCTTATTGCTGGATGCAAGTGTCCTGCGGGGTCAAGGAACGGCATGGGCACTCCCCGGGCCACACAGGGCACCGGGCCCTTAGAGAGTTCCATTGGAAATCCCCCTCCCATGCCCCCGGTACCCAAGTCTGTCCTTAGCACACTGTCTGTGCGGGGATGAAGGTACTGCTAGGCAGTGTGGCCTGTGGGAAATCGTGCGGTCCTCTGAGTGGCAGGGAGGGCTGCTGTTTCCCCGAACAGGTGCGCAGGGACCCTGTAAAACTGCTGTGACACCTCAAGGGTGGGTCACGAGACCCCTCAAGGGTGGGTCACGTGACCCCAAAAGGGTAGGTCACGAGACCCCTCAAGGGTGGGTCACGTGACCCCAAAAGGGTAGGTCACGAGACCCCTCAGGGGTGGGTCACGTGACCCCTCAGGGGTGGGTCACGTGACCCCTGTGGGGTGGGTAACGAGACCCCTCAGGGGTGGGTCACGTGACCCCTCAGGCGTGGGTCATGTGACCCCTGTGGGGTGGGTCACAAGACCCCTCAGGGGTGGGTCACGTGACCCCTCAGGGGTGGGTCACGAGACCCCTCAGGGGTGGGTCACGTGACCCCTCAGGGGTGGTTCACGAGACCCCTCAGGGGTGGGTCATGTGACCCCTCAGGGGTGGGTCACGTGACCCCTGTGGGGTGGGTCACAAGACCCCTCAGGGGTGGGTCACGTGACCCCTCAGGGGTGGGTGACGTGACCCCTCAACGGTGGTTCAGGAGACACGTCAAGGGTGGGTCCCGTGACCCGAGGGAGGCTTGTGGTGGGGAGCCTGAGTGCGCAGACGCGGCCCACTTATAGGCCCGAAATGAGCCAGCCGCGGCTCGGAGAAAAGCCATCTCCTGGGGTCCTCCCCATGTTCCTCCACTCCTCACGGAGGACCCCTTTACGGATGGAAGAAAAGGGGGATCTTCGCAGTGGTGGGTTCGGGCCAGAGGGGTCTGCGGGTTTGCCTGCGCGTACGCCAGGTGCTCGCACAATGGGCCCAGGTGTTTGAGCCCCGTGGAGGCAGAGGGCTGCTTATTGCTGGATGATAGTGTCCTGCAGGGTTAAGGGAAGGCGTGGGCACTCCCAGGGCGACAGAGGGCACCTGGCCTTTAGAGAGTTCCCTGGAAAATTCCCCGCCCAGGCCCCTGGTCCACAAGTCTATCCTGCGTACAGTGTCTGTGCGAGGCTGGGAGTGCTTCTGGGCAGTGTTCCCCAGGGGAAATCGCGTGGTCCTCTAGGTGGCAAGGAGGGCTCCTGTGTCCACGGACAGGTGCCCAGGGACCCTGTGGAACTGCTGTGACCTCTAAAGGGTGGGTCAGTTGAGCGGAGGGAGGTGTGTGCTTGGGAGCCTGAGTGCGCATGCGCAGCCCACGTATAGGCCCGAAACGAGCCAGCCGCGGCTCGGAGAAAAGCCATCTCCTGGGGGCCTCCCCATGTTCCTCCACTCCTCAAGCGTGACCCCTTTACGGATGGAAGAAAAGGGGGATCTTCGCAGTGGTGGGTTCGCGCCAGAGGGGTCTGCGGGTTTGCCTCCACGTATGCCAGGTGCCCGCACACCGGGCCCAGGTGTTTGAGCCCCGTGGAGGCAGAGGGCTGCTTATTGCTGGATGCAAGTGTCCTGCGGGGTGAAGGAACGGCATGGGCACTCCCCGGGCCACACAGGGCACCGGGCCCTTAGAGAGTTCCATGGGAAATCCCCCGCCCATGCCCCCGGTACCCAAGTCTGTCCTTAGCACACTGTCTGTGCGGGGCTGAAGGTACTGCTAGGCAGTGTGGCCTGTGGGAAATCGTGCGGTCCTCTGAGTGGCAGGGAGGGCTGCTGTTTCCCTGAACAGGTGCGCAGGGACCCTGTAAAACTGCAGTGACCCCTCAAGGGTGGGTCACGAGACCCCTCAAGAGTGGGTCACGTGACCCCAAAAGGATAGGTCAGGAGACCCCTCAAGGGTGGGTCACGTGTCCCCTCAGGGGTGGGTCACGAGACCCCTCAGGGGTGGGTCACGAGACCCCTCAGGGGTGGGTCATGTGACCCCTCAGGGGTGGGTCACGTGACCCCTCAGGGGTGGGTCACGTGACCCCTGTGGGGTGGGTCACAAGACCCCTCAGGGGTGGGTCACGTGACCCCTCAGGGGTGGGTGACGTGACCCCTCAACGGTGGTTCAGGAGACACGTCAAGGGTGGGTCCTGTGACCCGAGGGAGGCTTGTGGTGGGGAGCCTGAGTGCGCACGCGCGGCCCACTTATAGGCCCGAAATGAGCCAGCCGCGGCTCGGAGAAAATCCATCTCCTGGGGGCCTCCCCATGTTCCTCCACTCCTCAAGGAGGACCCCTTTACAGATGGAAGAAAAGGGGGATCTTCGCAGTGGTGGGTTCAGGCCAGAGGGGTCTGCGGGTTTGCCTGCACGTACGCCAGGTGCTCGCACAATGGGCCCAGGTGTTTGAGCCCCGTGGAGGCAGAGGGCTGCTTATTGCTGGATGATAGTGTCCTGCAGGGTTAAGGGAAGGCGTGGGCACTCCCAGGGCGACAGAGGGCACCTGGCCTTTAGAGAGTTCCCTGGAAAATTCCCCGCCTAGGCCCCTGGTCCACAAGTCTATCCTGCGTACAGTGTCTGTGCGAGGCTGGGAGTGCTTCTGGGCAGTGTACCCCAGGGGAAATCGCGTGGTCCTCTAGGTGGCAGGGAGGGCTCCTGTGTCCACGGACAGGTGCCCAGGGACCCTGTGGAACTGCTGTGACCTCTAAAGGGTGGGTCAGGTGAGCGGAGGGAGGTGTGTGCTTGGGAGCCTGAGTGCGCATGCGCGGCCCACGTATAGGCCCGAAACGAGCCAGCCGCGGCTCGGAGACAAGCCATCTCCTGGGGGCCTCCCCATGTTCTTCCACTCCTCAAGCGTGACCCCTTTACGGATGGAAGAAAAGGGGGATCTTTGCAGTGGTGGGTTCGCGCCAGAGGGGTCTGCGGGTTTGCCTCCACGTACGCCAGGTGCCCGCACACCGGGCCCAGGTGTTTGAGCCCCGTGGAGGCAGAGGGCTGCTTATTGCTGGATGCAAGTGTCCTGCGGGGTCAAGGAACGGCATGGGCACTCCCCGGGCCACACAGGGCACCGGGCCCTTAGAGAGTTCCATTGGAAATCCCCCTCCCATGCCCCCGGTACCCAAGTCTGTCCTTAGCACACTGTCTGTGCGGGGCTGAAGGTACTGCTAGGCAGTGTGGCCTGTGGGAAATCGTGCGGTCCTCTGAGTCGCAGGGAGGGCTGCTGTTTCCCCGAACAGGTGCCCAGGGACCCTGTAAAACTGCTGTGACCCCTCAAGGGTGGGTCACGAGACCCCTCAAGGGTGGGTCACGTGACCCCAAAAGGGTAGGTCACGAGACCCCTCAAGGGTGGGTCACGTGACCCCAAAAGGGTAGGTCACGAGACCCCTCAGGGGTGGGTCACGTGACCCCTCAGGGGTGGGTCACGTGACCCCTGTGGGGTGGGTAACCAGACCCCTCAGGGGTGGGTCACGTGACCCCTCAGGGGTGGGTCATGTGACCCCTGTGGGGTGGGTCACAAGACCCCTCAGGGGTGGGTCACGTGACCCCTCAGGGGTGGGTCACGAGACCCCTCAGGGGTGGGTCACGAGACCCCTCAGGGGTGGGTCACGTGACCCCTCAGGGGTGGGTCACGAGACCCCTCAGGGGTGGGTCACGTGACCCCTCAGGGGTGGGTCACGAGACCCCTCAGGGGTGGGTCACGTGACCCCTCAGGGGTGGGTCACGAGACCCCTCAGGGGTGGGTCACGTGACCCCTCAGGGGTGGGTCACGAGACCCCTCAGGGGTGGGTCACGTGACCCCTCAGGGGTGGGTCACGAGACCCCTCAGGGGTGGGTCACGTGACCCCTCAGGGGTGGGTCACGTGACCCCTCAGGGGTGGGTCACGTGACCCCTGTGGGGTGGGTCACCATACCCCTCAGGGGTGGGTCACGTGACCCCTCAGGGGTGGGTGACGTGACCCCTCAATGGTGGTTCAGGAGACACGTCAAGTGTGGGTCCCGTGACCCGAGGGAGGCTTGTGGTGGGGAGCCTGAGTGCGCACGCGCGGCCCACTTATAGGCCCGAAATGAGCCAGCCGCGGCTCGGAGAAAAGCCATCTCCTGGGGTCCTCCCCATGTTCATCCACTCCTCACGGAGGACCCCTTTACGGATGGAAGAAAAGGGGAATCTTCGCAGTGGTGGGTTCGGGCCAGAGGGGTCTGCGGGTTTGCCTGCACGTACGCCAGTTGCTCGCACAATGGGCCCAGGTGTTTGAGCCCCGTGGAGGCAGAGGGCTGCTTATTGCTGGATGATAGTGTCCTGCAGGGTTAAGGGAAGGCGTGGGCACTCCCAGGGCGACAGAGGGCACCTGGCCTTTAGAGAGTTCCCTGGAAAATTCCCCGCCCAGGCCCCTGGTCCACAAGTCTATCCTGCGTACAGTGTCTGTGCGAGGCTGGGAGTGCTTCTGGGCAGTGTTCCCCCGGGGAAATCGCGTGGTCCTCTAGGTGGCAGGGAGGGCTCCTGTGTCCACGGACAGGTGCCCAGGGACCCTGTGGAACTGCTGTGACCTCTAAAGGGTGGGTCAGTTGAGCGGAGGGAGGTGTGTGCTTGGGAGCCTGAGTGCGCATGCGCAGCCCACGTATAGGCCCGAAACGAGCCAGCCGCGGCTCGGAGAAAAGCCATCTCCTGGGGGCCTCCCCATGTTCCTCCACTCCTCAAGCGTGACCCCTTTACGGATGGAAGAAAAGGGGGATCTTCGCAGTGGTGGGTTCGCGCCAGAGGGGTCTGCGGGTTTGCCTCCACGTACGCCAGGTGCCCGCACACCGGGCCCAGGTGTTTGAGCCCCGTGGAGGCAGAGGGCTGCTTATTGCTGGATGCAAGTGTCCTGCGGGGTCAAGGAACGGCATGGGCACTCCCGGGCCACACAGGGCACCGGGCCCTTAGAGAGTTCCATGGGAAATCCCCCGCCCATGCCCCCGGTACCCAAGTCTGTCTTAGCACACTGTCTGTGCGGGGCTGAAGGTACTGCTAGGCAGTGTGGCCTGTGGGAAATCGTGCGGTCCTCTGAGTGGCAGGGAGGGCTGCTGTTTCCCCGAACAGGTGCGCAGGGACCCTGTAAAACTGCAGTGACCCCTCAAGGGGGGGTCACGAGACCCCTCAAGGGTGGTCACGTGACCCCAAAAGGGTAGGTCACGAGACCCCTCAAGGGTGGGTCACGTGACCCCTCTGGGGTGGGTCACGAGACCCCTCAGGGGTGGGTCACGAGACCCCTCAGGGGTGGGTCATGTGACCCCTCAGGGGTGGGTCACGTGACCCCTCAGGGGTGGGTCACGTGACCCCTGTGGGGTGGGTCACAAGACCCCTCAGGGGTGGGTCACGTGACCCCTCAGGGGTGGGTGACGTGAACCCTCAACGGTGGTTCAGGAGACTCGTCAAGGGTGGGTCCCGTGACCCGAGGGAGGCTTGTGGTGGGGAGCCTGAGTGCGCACGCGCGGCCCACTTATAGGCCCGAAATGAGCCAGCCGCGGCTCGGAGAAAAGCCATCTCCTGGGGTCCTCCCCATGTTCCTCCACTCCTCAAGGAGGACCCCTTTACGGATGGAAGAAAAGGGGGATCTTCGCAGTGGTGGGTTCGGGCCAAAGGGGTCTGCGGGTTTGCCTGCGCGTACGCCAGGTGCTCGCACAATGGGCCCAGGTGTTTGAGCCCCGTGGAGGCAGAGGGCTGCTTATTGCTGGATGATAGTGTCCTGCAGGGTTAAGGGAAGGCGTGGGCACTCCCAGGGCGACAGAGGGCACCTGGCCTTTAGAGAGTTCCCTGGAAAATTCCCCGCCCAGGCCCCTGGTCCACAAGTCTATCCTGCGTACAGTGTCTGTGCGAGGCTGGGAGTGCTTCTGGGCAGTGTACCCCAGGGGAAATCGCGTGGTCCTCTAGGTGGCAGGGAGGGCTCCTGTGTCCACGGACAGGTGCCCAGGGACCCTGTGGAACTGCTGTGACCTCTAAAGGGTGGGTCAGGTGAGCGGAGGGAGGTGTGTGCTTGGGAGCCTGAGTGCGCATGCGCGGCCCACGTATAGGCCCGAAACGAGCCAGCCGCGGCTCGGAGACAAGCCATCTCCTGGGGGCCTCCCCATGTTCTTCCACTCCTCAAGCGTGACCCCTTTACGGATGGAAGAAAAGGGGGATCTTTGCAGTGGTGGGTTCGCGCCAGAGGGGTCTGCGGGTTTGCCTCCACGTACGCCAGGTGCCCGCACACCGGGCCCAGGTGTTTGAGCCCCGTGGAGGCAGAGGGCTGCTTATTGCTGGATGCAAGTGTCCTGCGGGGTCAAGGAACGGCATGGGCACTCCCCGGGCCACACAGGGCACCGGGCCCTTAGAGAGTTCCATTGGAAATCCCCCTCCCATGCCCCCGGTACCCAAGTCTGTCCTTAGCACACTGTCTGTGCGGGGCTGAAGGTACTGCTAGGCAGTGTGGCCTGTGGGAAATCGTGCGGTCCTCTGAGTCGCAGGGAGGGCTGCTGTTTCCCCGAACAGGTGCCCAGGGACCCTGTAAAACTGCTGTGACCCCTCAAGGGTGGGTCACGAGACCCCTCAAGGGTGGGTCACGTGACCCCAAAAGGGTAGGTCACGAGACCCCTCAAGGGTGGGTCACGTGACCCCAAAAGGGTAGGTCACGAGACCCCTCAGGGGTGGGTCACGTGACCCCTCAGGGGTGGGTCACGTGACCCCTGTGGGGTGGGTAACGAGACCCCTCAGGGGTGGGTCACGTGACCCCTCAGGGGTGGGTCATGTGACCCCTGTGGGGTGGGTCACAAGACCCCTCAGGGGTGGGTCACGTGACCCCTCAGGGGTGGGTCACGAGACCCCTCAGGGGTGGGTCACGAGACCCCTCAGGGGTGGGTCACGTGACCCCTCAGGGGTGGGTCACGAGACCCCTCAGGGGTGGGTCACGTGACCCCTCAGGGGTGGGTCACGAGACCCCTCAGGGGTGGGTCACGTGACCCCTCAGGGGTGGGTCACGAGACCCCTCAGGGGTGGGTCACGTGACCCCTCAGGGGTGGGTCACGAGACCCCTCAGGGGTGGGTCACGTGACCCCTCAGGGGTGGGTCACGAGACCCCTCAGGGGTGGGTCACGTGACCCCTCAGGGGTGGGTCACGTGACCCCTCAGGGGTGGGTCACGTGACCCCTGTGGGGTGGGTCACAAGACCCCTCAGGGGTGGGTCACGTGACCCCTCAGGGGTGGGTGACGTGACCCCTCAATGGTGGTTCAGGAGACACGTCAAGTGTGGGTCCCGTGACCCGAGGGAGGCTTGTGGTGGGGAGCCTGAGTGCGCACGCGCGGCCCACTTATAGGCCCGAAATGAGCCAGCCGCGGCTCGGAGAAAAGCCATCTCCTGGGGTCCTCCCCATGTTCATCCACTCCTCACGGAGGACCCCTTTACGGATGGAAGAAAAGGGGAATCTTCGCAGTGGTGGGTTCGGGCCAGAGGGGTCTGCGGGTTTGCCTGCACGTACGCCAGTTGCTCGCACAATGGGCCCAGGTGTTTGAGCCCCGTGGAGGCAGAGGGCTGCTTATTGCTGGATGATAGTGTCCTGCAGGGTTAAGGGAAGGCGTGGGCACTCCCAGGGCGACAGAGGGCACCTGGCCTTTAGAGAGTTCCCTGGAAAATTCCCCGCCCAGGCCCCTGGTCCACAAGTCTATCCTGCGTACAGTGTCTGTGCGAGGCTGGGAGTGCTTCTGGGCAGTGTTCCCCCGGGGAAATCGCGTGGTCCTCTAGGTGGCAGGGAGGGCTCCTGTGTCCACGGACAGGTGCCCAGGGACCCTGTGGAACTGCTGTGACCTCTAAAGGGTGGGTCAGTTGAGCGGAGGGAGGTGTGTGCTTGGGAGCCTGAGTGCGCATGCGCAGCCCACGTATAGGCCCGAAACGAGCCAGCCGCGGCTCGGAGAAAAGCCATCTCCTGGGGGCCTCCCCATGTTCCTCCACTCCTCAAGCGTGACCCCTTTACGGATGGAAGAAAAGGGGGATCTTCGCAGTGGTGGGTTCGCGCCAGAGGGGTCTGCGGGTTTGCCTCCACGTACGCCAGGTGCCCGCACACCGGGCCCAGGTGTTTGAGCCCCGTGGAGGCAGAGGGCTGCTTATTGCTGGATGCAAGTGTCCTGCGGGGTCAAGGAACGGCATGGGCACTCCCGGGCCACACAGGGCACCGGGCCCTTAGAGAGTTCCATGGGAAATCCCCCGCCCATGCCCCCGGTACCCAAGTCTGTCTTAGCACACTGTCTGTGCGGGGCTGAAGGTACTGCTAGGCAGTGTGGCCTGTGGGAAATCGTGCGGTCCTCTGAGTGGCAGGGAGGGCTGCTGTTTCCCCGAACAGGTGCGCAGGGACCCTGTAAAACTGCAGTGACCCCTCAAGGGGGGGTCACGAGACCCCTCAAGGGTGGTCACGTGACCCCAAAAGGGTAGGTCACGAGACCCCTCAAGGGTGGGTCACGTGACCCCTCTGGGGTGGGTCACGAGACCCCTCAGGGGTGGGTCACGAGACCCCTCAGGGGTGGGTCATGTGACCCCTCAGGGGTGGGTCACGTGACCCCTCAGGGGTGGGTCACGTGACCCCTGTGGGGTGGGTCACAAGACCCCTCAGGGGTGGGTCACGTGACCCCTCAGGGGTGGGTGACGTGAACCCTCAACGGTGGTTCAGGAGACTCGTCAAGGGTGGGTCCCGTGACCCGAGGGAGGCTTGTGGTGGGGAGCCTGAGTGCGCACGCGCGGCCCACTTATAGGCCCGAAATGAGCCAGCCGCGGCTCGGAGAAAAGCCATCTCCTGGGGTCCTCCCCATGTTCCTCCACTCCTCAAGGAGGACCCCTTTACGGATGGAAGAAAAGGGGGATCTTCGCAGTGGTGGGTTCGGGCCAAAGGGGTCTGCGGGTTTGCCTGCGCGTACGCCAGGTGCTCGCACAATGGGCCCAGGTGTTTGAGCCCCGTGGAGGCAGAGGGCTGCTTATTGCTGGATGATAGTGTCCTGCAGGGTTAAGGGAAGGCGTGGGCACTCCCAGGGCGACAGAGGGCACCTGGCCTTTAGAGAGTTCCCTGGAAAATTCCCCGCCCAGGCCCCTGGTCCACAAGTCTATCCTGCGTACAGTGTCTGTGCGAGGCTGGGAGTGCTTCTGGGCAGTGTACCCCAGGGGAAATCGCGTGGTCCTCTAGGTGGCAGGGAGGGCTCCTGTGTCCACGGACAGGTGCCCAGGGACCCTGTGGAACTGCTGTGACCTCTAAAGGGTGGGTCAGGTGAGCGGAGGGAGGTGTGTGCTTGGGAGCCTGAGTGCGCATGCGCGGCCCACGTATAGGCCCGAAACGAGCCAGCCGCGGCTCGGAGACAAGCCATCTCCTGGGGGCCTCCCCATGTTCTTCCACTCCTCAAGCGTGACCCCTTTACGGATGGAAGAAAAGGGGGATCTTTGCAGTGGTGGGTTCGCGCCAGAGGGGTCTGCGGGTTTGCCTCCACGTACGCCAGGTGCCCGCACACCGGGCCCAGGTGTTTGAGCCCCGTGGAGGCAGAGGGCTGCTTATTGCTGGATGCAAGTGTCCTGCGGGGTCAAGGAACGGCATGGGCACTCCCCGGGCCACACAGGGCACCGGGCCCTTAGAGAGTTCCATTGGAAATCCCCCTCCCATGCCCCCGGTACCCAAGTCTGTCCTTAGCACACTGTCTGTGCGGGGCTGAAGGTACTGCTAGGCAGTGTGGCCTGTGGGAAATCGTGCGGTCCTCTGAGTCGCAGGGAGGGCTGCTGTTTCCCCGAACAGGTGCCCAGGGACCCTGTAAAACTGCTGTGACCCCTCAAGGGTGGGTCACGAGACCCCTCAAGGGTGGGTCACGTGACCCCAAAAGGGTAGGTCACGAGACCCCTCAAGGGTGGGTCACGTGACCCCAAAAGGGTAGGTCACGAGACCCCTCAGGGGTGGGTCACGTGACCCCTCAGGGGTGGGTCACGTGACCCCTGTGGGGTGGGTAACGAGACCCCTCAGGGGTGGGTCACGTGACCCCTCAGGGGTGGGTCATGTGACCCCTGTGGGGTGGGTCACAAGACCCCTCAGGGGTGGGTCACGTGACCCCTCAGGGGTGGGTCACGAGACCCCTCAGGGGTGGGTCACGAGACCCCTCAGGGGTGGGTCACGTGACCCCTCAGGGGTGGGTCACGAGACCCCTCAGGGGTGGGTCACGTGACCCCTCAGGGGTGGGTCACGAGACCCCTCAGGGGTGGGTCACGAGACCCCTCAGGGGTGGGTCACGTGACCCCTCAGGGGTGGGTCACGAGACCCCTCAGGGGTGGGTCACGTGACCCCTCAGGGGTGGGTCACGAGACCCCTCAGGGGTGGGTCACGTGACCCCTCAGGGGTGGGTCACGAGACCCCTCAGGGGTGGGTCACGTGACCCCTCAGGGGTGGGTCACGTGACCCCTGGTGGGTCACGTGACCCCTGTGGGGTGGGTCACAAGACCCCTCAGGGGTGGGTCACGTGACCCCTCAGGGGTGGGTGACGTGACCCCTCAATGGTGGTTCAGGAGACACGTCAAGTGTGGGTCCCGTGACCCGAGGGAGGCTTGTGGTGGGGAGCCTGAGTGCGCACGCGCGGCCCACTTATAGGCCCGAAATGAGCCAGCCGCGGCTCGGAGAAAAGCCATCTCCTGGGGTCCTCCCCATGTTCATCCACTCCTCACGGAGGACCCCTTTACGGATGGAAGAAAAGGGGAATCTTCGCAGTGGTGGGTTCGGGCCAGAGGGGTCTGCGGGTTTGCCTGCACGTACGCCAGTTGCTCGCACAATGGGCCCAGGTGTTTGAGCCCCGTGGAGGCAGAGGGCTGCTTATTGCTGGATGATAGTGTCCTGCAGGGTTAAGGGAAGGCGTGGGCACTCCCAGGGCGACAGAGGGCACCTGGCCTTTAGAGAGTTCCCTGGAAAATTCCCCGCCCAGGCCCCTGGTCCACAAGTCTATCCTGCGTACAGTGTCTGTGCGAGGCTGGGAGTGCTTCTGGGCAGTGTTCCCCGGGGAAATCGCGTGGTCCTCTAGGTGGCAGGGAGGGCTCCTGTGTCCACGGACAGGTGCCCAGGGACCCTGTGGAACTGCTGTGACCTCTAAAGGGTGGGTCAGTTGAGCGGAGGGAGGTGTGTGCTTGGGAGCCTGAGTGCGCATGCGCAGCCCACGTATAGGCCCGAAACGAGCCAGCCGCGGCTCGGAGAAAAGCCATCTCCTGGGGGCCTCCCCATGTTCCTCCACTCCTCAAGCGTGACCCCTTTACGGATGGAAGAAAAGGGGGATCTTCGCAGTGGTGGGTTCGCGCCAGAGGGGTCTGCGGGTTTGCCTCCACGTACGCCAGGTGCCCGCACACCGGGCCCAGGTGTTTGAGCCCCGTGGAGGCAGAGGGCTGCTTATTGCTGGATGCAAGTGTCCTGCGGGGGTCAAGGAACGGCATGGGCACTCCCGGGCCACACAGGGCAACCGGGCCCTTAGAGAGTTCCATGGGAAATCCCCCGCCCATGCCCCGGTACCCAAGTCTGTCTTAGCACACTGTCTGTGCGGGCTGAAGGTACTGCTAGGCAGTGTGGCCTGTGGGAAATCGTGCGGTCCTCTGAGTGGCAGGGAGGGCTGCTGTTTCCCCGAACAGGTGCGCAGGGACCCTGTAAAACTGCAGTGACCCCTCAAGGGGGGGTCACGAGACCCCTCAAGGGTGGTCACGTGACCCCAAAAGGGTAGGTCACGAGACCCCTCAAGGGTGGGTCACGTGACCCCTCTGGGGTGGGTCACGAGACCCCTCAGGGGTGGGTCACGAGACCCCTCAGGGGTGGGTCATGTGACCCCTCAGGGGTGGGTCACGTGACCCCTCAGGGGTGGGTCACGTGACCCCTGTGGGGTGGGTCACAAGACCCCTCAGGGGTGGGTCACGTGACCCCTCAGGGGTGGGTGACGTGAACCCTCAACGGTGGTTCAGGAGACTCGTCAAGGGTGGGTCCCGTGACCCGAGGGAGGCTTGTGGTGGGGAGCCTGAGTGCGCACGCGCGGCCCACTTATAGGCCCGAAATGAGCCAGCCGCGGCTCGGAGAAAAGCCATCTCCTGGGGTCCTCCCCATGTTCCTCCACTCCTCAAGGAGGACCCCTTTACGGATGGAAGAAAAGGGGGATCTTCGCAGTGGTGGGTTCGGGCCAAAGGGGTCTGCGGGTTTGCCTGCGCGTACGCCAGGTGCTCGCACAATGGGCCCAGGTGTTTGAGCCCCGTGGAGGCAGAGGGCTGCTTATTGCTGGATGATAGTGTCCTGCAGGGTTAAGGGAAGGCGTGGGCACTCCCAGGGCGACAGAGGGCACCTGGCCTTTAGAGAGTTCCCTGGAAAATTCCCCGCCCAGGCCCCTGGTCCACAAGTCTATCCTGCGTACAGTGTCTGTGCGAGGCTGGGAGTGCTTCTGGGCAGTGTTCCCCAGGGGAAATCGCGTGGTCCTCTAGGTGGCAGGGAGGGCTCCTGTGTCCACGGACAGGTGCCCAGGGACCCTGTGGAACTGCTGTGACCTCTAAAGGGTGGGTCAGTTGAGCGGAGGGAGGTGTGTGCTTGGGAGCCTGAGTGCGCATGCGCAGCCCACGTATAGGCCCGAAACGAGCCAGCCGCGGCTCGGAGAAAAGCCATCTCCTGGGGGCCTCCCCATGTTCCTCCACTCCTCAAGCGTGACCCCTTTACGGATGGAAGAAAAGGGGGATCTTCGCAGTGGTGGGTTCGCGCCAGAGGGGTCTGCGGGTTTGCCTACACGTACGCCAGGTGCCCGCACACCGGGCCCAGGTGTTTGAGCCCCCTGGAGGCAGAGGGCTGCTTATTGCTGGATGCAAGTGTCCTGCGGGGTCAAGGAACGGCATGGGCACTCCCCGGGCCACACAGGGCACCGGGCCCTTAGAGAGTTCCATTGGAAATCCCCCTCCCATGCCCCCGGTACCCAAGTCTGTCCTTAGCACACTGTCTGTGCGGGGATGAAGGTACTGCTAGGCAGTGTGGCCTGTGGGAAATCGTGCGGTCCTCTGAGTGGCAGGGAGGGCTGCTGTTTCCCCGAACAGGTGCGCAGGGACCCTGTAAAACTGCTGTGACCCCTCAAGGGTGGGTCACGAGACCCCTCAAGGGTGGGTCACGTGACCCCAAAAGGGTAGGTCACGAGACCCCTCAAGGGTGGGTCACGTGACCCCAAAAGGGTAGGTCACGAGACCCCTCAGGGGTGGGTCACGTGACCCCTCAGGGGTGGGTCACGTGACCCCTGTGGGGTGGGTAACGAGACCCCTCAGGGGTGGGTCACGTGACCCCTCAGGCGTGGGTCATGTGACCCCTGTGGGGTGGGTCACAAGACCCCTCAGGGGTGGGTCACGTGACCCCTCAGGGGTGGGTCACGAGACCCCTCAGGGGTGGGTCACGTGACCCCTCAGGGGTGGTTCACGAGACCCCTCAGGGGTGGGTCATGTGACCCCTCAGGGGTGGGTCACGTGACCCCTGTGGGGTGGGTCACAAGACCCCTCAGGGGTGGGTCACGTGACCCCTCAGGGGTGGGTGACGTGACCCCTCAACGGTGGTTCAGGAGACACGTCAAGGGTGGGTCCCGTGACCCGAGGGAGGCTTGTGGTGGGGAGCCTGAGTGCGCAGACGCGGCCCACTTATAGGCCCGAAATGAGCCAGCCGCGGCTCGGAGAAAAGCCATCTCCTGGGGTCCTCCCCATGTTCCTCCACTCCTCACGGAGGACCCCTTTACGGATGGAAGAAAAGGGGGATCTTCGCAGTGGTGGGTTCGGGCCAGAGGGGTCTGCGGGTTTGCCTGCGCGTACGCCAGGTGCTCGCACAATGGGCCCAGGTGTTTGAGCCCCGTGGAGGCAGAGGGCTGCTTATTGCTGGATGATAGTGTCCTGCAGGGTTAAGGGAAGGCGTGGGCACTCCCAGGGCGACAGAGGGCACCTGGCCTTTAGAGAGTTCCCTGGAAAATTCCCCGCCCAGGCCCCTGGTCCACAAGTCTATCCTGCGTACAGTGTCTGTGCGAGGCTGGGAGTGCTTCTGGGCAGTGTTCCCCAGGGGAAATCGCGTGGTCCTCTAGGTGGCAAGGAGGGCTCCTGTGTCCACGGACAGGTGCCCAGGGACCCTGTGGAACTGCTGTGACCTCTAAAGGGTGGGTCAGTTGAGCGGAGGGAGGTGTGTGCTTGGGAGCCTGAGTGCGCATGCGCAGCCCACGTATAGGCCCGAAACGAGCCAGCCGCGGCTCGGAGAAAAGCCATCTCCTGGGGGCCTCCCCATGTTCCTCCACTCCTCAAGCGTGACCCCTTTACGGATGGAAGAAAAGGGGGATCTTCGCAGTGGTGGGTTCGCGCCAGAGGGGTCTGCGGGTTTGCCTACACGTACGCCAGGTGCCCGCACACCGGGCCCAGGTGTTTGAGCCCCCTGGAGGCAGAGGGCTGCTTATTGCTGGATGCAAGTGTCCTGCGGGGTCAAGGAACGGCATGGGCACTCCCCGGGCCACACAGGGCACCGGGCCCTTAGAGAGTTCCATTGGAAATCCCCCTCCCATGCCCCCGGTACCCAAGTCTGTCCTTAGCACACTGTCTGTGCGGGGATGAAGGTACTGCTAGGCAGTGTGGCCTGTGGGAAATCGTGCGGTCCTCTGAGTGGCAGGGAGGGCTGCTGTTTCCCCGAACAGGTGCGCAGGGACCCTGTAAAACTGCTGTGACCCCTCAAGGGTGGGTCACGAGACCCCTCAAGGGTGGGTCACGTGACCCCAAAAGGGTAGGTCACGAGACCCCTCAAGGGTGGGTCACGTGACCCCAAAAGGGTAGGTCACGAGACCCCTCAGGGGTGGGTCACGTGACCCCTCAGGGGTGGGTCACGTGACCCCTGTGGGGTGGGTAACGAGACCCCTCAGGGGTGGGTCACGTGACCCCTCAGGCGTGGGTCATGTGACCCCTGTGGGGTGGGTCACAAGACCCCTCAGGGGTGGGTCACGTGACCCCTCAGGGGTGGGTCACGAGACCCCTCAGGGGTGGGTCACGTGACCCCTCAGGGGTGGTTCACGAGACCCCTCAGGGGTGGGTCATGTGACCCCTCAGGGGTGGGTCACGTGACCCCTGTGGGGTGGGTCACAAGACCCCTCAGGGGTGGGTCACGTGACCCCTCAGGGGTGGGTGACGTGACCCCTCAACGGTGGTTCAGGAGACACGTCAAGGGTGGGTCCCGTGACCCGAGGGAGGCTTGTGGTGGGGAGCCTGAGTGCGCAGACGCGGCCCACTTATAGGCCCGAAATGAGCCAGCCGCGGCTCGGAGAAAAGCCATCTCCTGGGGTCCTCCCCATGTTCCTCCACTCCTCACGGAGGACCCCTTTACGGATGGAAGAAAAGGGGGATCTTCGCAGTGGTGGGTTCGGGCCAGAGGGGTCTGCGGGTTTGCCTGCGCGTACGCCAGGTGCTCGCACAATGGGCCCAGGTGTTTGAGCCCCGTGGAGGCAGAGGGCTGCTTATTGCTGGATGATAGTGTCCTGCAGGGTTAAGGGAAGGCGTGGGCACTCCCAGGGCGACAGAGGGCACCTGGCCTTTAGAGAGTTCCCTGGAAAATTCCCCGCCCAGGCCCCTGGTCCACAAGTCTATCCTGCGTACAGTGTCTGTGCGAGGCTGGGAGTGCTTCTGGGCAGTGTTCCCCAGGGGAAATCGCGTGGTCCTCTAGGTGGCAAGGAGGGCTCCTGTGTCCACGGACAGGTGCCCAGGGACCCTGTGGAACTGCTGTGACCTCTAAAGGGTGGGTCAGTTGAGCGGAGGGAGGTGTGTGCTTGGGAGCCTGAGTGCGCATGCGCAGCCCACGTATAGGCCCGAAACGAGCCAGCCGCGGCTCGGAGAAAAGCCATCTCCTGGGGGCCTCCCCATGTTCCTCCACTCCTCAAGCGTGACCCCTTTACGGATGGAAGAAAAGGGGGATCTTCGCAGTGGTGGGTTCGCGCCAGAGGGGTCTGCGGGTTTGCCTCCACGTATGCCAGGTGCCCGCACACCGGGCCCAGGTGTTTGAGCCCCGTGGAGGCAGAGGGCTGCTTATTGCTGGATGCAAGTGTCCTGCGGGGTGAAGGAACGGCATGGGCACTCCCCGGGCCACACAGGGCACCGGGCCCTTAGAGAGTTCCATGGGAAATCCCCCGCCCATGCCCCCGGTACCCAAGTCTGTCCTTAGCACACTGTCTGTGCGGGGCTGAAGGTACTGCTAGGCAGTGTGGCCTGTGGGAAATCGTGCGGTCCTCTGAGTGGCAGGGAGGGCTGCTGTTTCCCTGAACAGGTGCGCAGGGACCCTGTAAAACTGCAGTGACCCCTCAAGGGTGGGTCACGAGACCCCTCAAGAGTGGGTCACGTGACCCCAAAAGGATAGGTCAGGAGACCCCTCAAGGGTGGGTCACGTGTCCCCTCAGGGGTGGGTCACGAGACCCCTCAGGGGTGGGTCACGAGACCCCTCAGGGGTGGGTCATGTGACCCCTCAGGGGTGGGTCACGTGACCCCTCAGGGGTGGGTCACGTGACCCCTGTGGGGTGGGTCACAAGACCCCTCAGGGGTGGGTCACGTGACCCCTCAGGGGTGGGTGACGTGACCCCTCAACGGTGGTTCAGGAGACACGTCAAGGGTGGGTCCCGTGACCCGAGGGAGGCTTGTGGTGGGGAGCCTGAGTGCGCACGCGCGGCCCACTTATAGGCCCGAAATGAGCCAGCCGCGGCTCGGAGAAAATCCATCTCCTGGGGGCCTCCCCATGTTCCTCCACTCCTCAAGGAGGACCCCTTTACGGATGGAAGAAAAGGGGGATCTTCGCAGTGGTGGGTTCAGGCCAGAGGGGTCTGCGGGTTTGCCTGCACGTACGCCAGGTGCTCGCACAATGGGCCCAGGTGTTTGAGCCCCGTGGAGGCAGAGGGCTGCTTATTGCTGGATGATAGTGTCCTGCAGGGTTAAGGGAAGGCGTGGGCACTCCCAGGGCGACAGAGGGCACCTGGCCTTTAGAGAGTTCCCTGGAAAATTCCCCGCCTAGGCCCCTGGTCCACAAGTCTATCCTGCGTACAGTGTCTGTGCGAGGCTGGGAGTGCTTCTGGGCAGTGTACCCCAGGGGAAATCGCGTGGTCCTCTAGGTGGCAGGGAGGGCTCCTGTGTCCACGGACAGGTGCCCAGGGACCCTGTGGAACTGCTGTGACCTCTAAAGGGTGGGTCAGGTGAGCGGAGGGAGGTGTGTGCTTGGGAGCCTGAGTGCGCATGCGCGGCCCACGTATAGGCCCGAAACGAGCCAGCCGCGGCTCGGAGACAAGCCATCTCCTGGGGGCCTCCCCATGTTCTTCCACTCCTCAAGCGTGACCCCTTTACGGATGGAAGAAAAGGGGGATCTTTGCAGTGGTGGGTTCGCGCCAGAGGGGTCTGCGGGTTTGCCTCCACGTACGCCAGGTGCCCGCACACCGGGCCCAGGTGTTTGAGCCCCGTGGAGGCAGAGGGCTGCTTATTGCTGGATGCAAGTGTCCTGCGGGGTCAAGGAACGGCATGGGCACTCCCCGGGCCACACAGGGCACCGGGCCCTTAGAGAGTTCCATTGGAAATCCCCCTCCCATGCCCCCGGTACCCAAGTCTGTCCTTAGCACACTGTCTGTGCGGGGCTGAAGGTACTGCTAGGCAGTGTGGCCTGTGGGAAATCGTGCGGTCCTCTGAGTCGCAGGGAGGGCTGCTGTTTCCCCGAACAGGTGCCCAGGGACCCTGTAAAACTGCTGTGACCCCTCAAGGGTGGGTCACGAGACCCCTCAAGGGTGGGTCACGTGACCCCAAAAGGGTAGGTCACGAGACCCCTCAAGGGTGGGTCACGTGACCCCAAAAGGGTAGGTCACGAGACCCCTCAGGGGTGGGTCACGTGACCCCTCAGGGGTGGGTCACGTGACCCCTGTGGGGTGGGTAACGAGACCCCTCAGGGGTGGGTCACGTGACCCCTCAGGGGTGGGTCATGTGACCCCTGTGGGGTGGGTCACAAGACCCCTCAGGGGTGGGTCACGTGACCCCTCAGGGGTGGGTCACGAGACCCCTCAGGGGTGGGTCACGAGACCCCTCAGGGGTGGGTCACGTGACCCCTCAGGGGTGGGTCACGAGACCCCTCAGGGGTGGGTCACGTGACCCCTCAGGGGTGGGTCACGAGACCCCTCAGGGGTGGGTCACGAGACCCCTCAGGGGTGGGTCACGTGACCCCTCAGGGGTGGGTCACGAGACCCCTCAGGGGTGGGTCACGTGACCCCTCAGGGGTGGGTCACGAGACCCCTCAGGGGTGGGTCACGTGACCCCTCAGGGGTGGGTCACGAGACCCCTCAGGGGTGGGTCACGTGACCCCTCAGGGGTGGGTCACGTGACCCCTCAGGGGTGGGTCACGTGACCCCTGTGGGGTGGGTCACAAGACCCCTCAGGGGTGGGTCACGTGACCCCTCAGGGGTGGGTGACGTGACCCCTCAATGGTGGTTCAGGAGACACGTCAAGTGTGGGTCCCGTGACCCGAGGGAGGCTTGTGGTGGGGAGCCTGAGTGCGCACGCGCGGCCCACTTATAGGCCCGAAATGAGCCAGCCGCGGCTCGGAGAAAAGCCATCTCCTGGGGTCCTCCCCATGTTCATCCACTCCTCACGGAGGACCCCTTTACGGATGGAAGAAAAGGGGAATCTTCGCAGTGGTGGGTTCGGGCCAGAGGGGTCTGCGGGTTTGCCTGCACGTACGCCAGTTGCTCGCACAATGGGCCCAGGTGTTTGAGCCCCGTGGAGGCAGAGGGCTGCTTATTGCTGGATGATAGTGTCCTGCAGGGTTAAGGGAAGGCGTGGGCACTCCCAGGGCGACAGAGGGCACCTGGCCTTTAGAGAGTTCCCTGGAAAATTCCCCGCCCAGGCCCCTGGTCCACAAGTCTATCCTGCGTACAGTGTCTGTGCGAGGCTGGGAGTGCTTCTGGGCAGTGTTCCCCCGGGGAAATCGCGTGGTCCTCTAGGTGGCAGGGAGGGCTCCTGTGTCCACGGACAGGTGCCCAGGGACCCTGTGGAACTGCTGTGACCTCTAAAGGGTGGGTCAGTTGAGCGGAGGGAGGTGTGTGCTTGGGAGCCTGAGTGCGCATGCGCAGCCCACGTATAGGCCCGAAACGAGCCAGCCGCGGCTCGGAGAAAAGCCATCTCCTGGGGGCCTCCCCATGTTCCTCCACTCCTCAAGCGTGACCCCTTTACGGATGGAAGAAAAGGGGGATCTTCGCAGTGGTGGGTTCGCGCCAGAGGGGTCTGCGGGTTTGCCTCCACGTACGCCAGGTGCCCGCACACCGGGCCCAGGTGTTTGAGCCCCGTGGAGGCAGAGGGCTGCTTATTGCTGGATGCAAGTGTCCTGCGGGGTCAAGGAACGGCATGGGCACTCCCGGGCCACACAGGGCACCGGGCCCTTAGAGAGTTCCATGGGAAATCCCCCGCCCATGCCCCCGGTACCCAAGTCTGTCTTAGCACACTGTCTGTGCGGGGCTGAAGGTACTGCTAGGCAGTGTGGCCTGTGGGAAATCGTGCGGTCCTCTGAGTGGCAGGGAGGGCTGCTGTTTCCCCGAACAGGTGCGCAGGGACCCTGTAAAACTGCAGTGACCCCTCAAGGGGGGGTCACGAGACCCCTCAAGAGTGGGTCACGTGACCCCAAAAGGATAGGTCACGAGACCCCTCAAGGGTGGGTCACGTGTCCCCTCAGGGGTGGGTCACGAGACCCCTCAGGGGTGGGTCATGTGACCCCTCAGGGGTGGGTCACGTGACCCCTCAGGGGTGGGTCACGTGACCCCTGTGGGGTGGGTCACAAGACCCCTCAGGGGTGGGTCACGTGACCCCTCAGGGGTGGGTGACGTGACCCCTCAACGGTGGTTCAGGAGACACGTCAAGGGTGGGTCCCGTGACCCGAGGGAGGCTTGTGGTGGGGAGCCTGAGTGCGCACGCGCGGCCCACTTATAGGCCCGAAATGAGCCAGCCGCGGCTCAGAGAAAATCCATCTCCTGGGGGCCTCCCCATGTTCCTCCACTCCTCAAGGAGGACCCCTTTACGGATGGAAGAAAAGGGGGATCTTCGCAGTGGTGGGTTCGGGCCAGAGGGGTCTGCGGGTTTGCCTGCACGTACGCCAGGTGCTCGCACAATGGGCCCAGGTGTTTGAGCCCCGTGGAGGCAGAGGGCTGCTTATTGCTGGATGATAGTGTCCTGCAGGGTTAAGGGAAGGCGTGGGCACTCCCAGGGCGACAGAGGGCACCTGGCCTTTAGAGAGTTCCCTGGAAAATTCCCCGCCCAGGCCCCTGGTCCACAAGTCTATCCTGCGTACAGTGTCTGTGCGAGGCTGGGAGTGCTTCTGGGCAGTGTTCCCCAGGGGAAATCGCGTGGTCCTCTAGGTGGCAGGGAGGGCTCCTGTGTCCACGGACAGGTGCCCAGGGACCCTGTGGAACTGCTGTGACCTCTAAAGGGTGGGTCAGGTGAGCGGAGGGAGGTGTGTGCTTGGGAGCCTGAGTGCGCATGCGCGGCCCACGTATAGGCCCGAAACGAGCCAGCCGCGGCTCGGAGAAAAGCCATCTCCTGGGGGCCTCCCCATGTTCTTCCACTCCTCAAGCGTGACCCCTTTACGGATGGAAGAAAAGGGGGATCTTCGCAGTGGTGGGTTCGCGCCAGAGGGGTCTGCGGGTTTGCCTCCACGTACGCCAGGTGCCCGCACACCGGGCCCAGGTGTTTGAGCCCCGTGGAGGCAGAGGGCTGCTTATTGCTGGATGCAAGTGTCCTGCGGGGTCAAGGAACGGCATGGGCACTCCCCGGGCCACACAGGGCACCGGGCCCTTAGAGAGTTCCATTGGAAATCCCCCTCCCATGCCCCCGGTACCCAAGTCTGTCCTTAGCACACTGTCTGTGCGGGGATGAAGGTACTGCTAGGCAGTGTGGCCTGTGGGAAATCGTGCGGTCCTCTGAGTGGCAGGGAGGGCTGCTGTTTCCCCGAACAGGTGCGCAGGGACCCTGTAAAACTGCTGTGACCCCTCAAGGGTGGGTCACGAGACCCCTCAAGGGTGGGTCACGTGACCCCAAAAGGGTAGGTCACGAGACCCCTCAAGGGTGGGTCACGTGACCCCAAAAGGGTAGGTCACGAGACCCCTCAGGGGTGGGTCACGTGACCCCTCAGGGGTGGGTCACGTGACCCCTGTGGGGTGGGTAACGAGACCCCTCAGGGGTGGGTCACGTGACCCCTCAGGCGTGGGTCATGTGACCCCTGTGGGGTGGGTCACAAGACCCCTCAGGGGTGGGTCACGTGACCCCTCAGGGGTGGGTCACGAGACCCCTCAGGGGTGGGTCACGTGACCCCTCAGGGGTGGTTCACGAGACCCCTCAGGGGTGGGTCATGTGACCCCTCAGGGGTGGGTCACGTGACCCCTGTGGGGTGGGTCACAAGACCCCTCAGGGGTGGGTCACGTGACCCCTCAGGGGTGGGTGACGTGACCCCTCAACGGTGGTTCAGGAGACACGTCAAGGGTGGGTCCCGTGACCCGAGGGAGGCTTGTGGTGGGGAGCCTGAGTGCGCAGACGCGGCCCACTTATAGGCCCGAAATGAGCCAGCCGCGGCTCGGAGAAAAGCCATCTCCTGGGGGCCTCCCCATGTTCTTCCACTCCTCAAGCGTGACCCCTTTACGGATGGAAGAAAAGGGGGATCTTCGCAGTGGTGGGTTCGCGCCAGAGGGGTCTGCGGGTTTGCCTCCACGTACGCCAGGTGCCCGCACACCGGGCCCAGGTGTTTGAGCCCCGTGGAGGCAGAGGGCTGCTTATTGCTGGATGCAAGTGTCCTGCGGGGTCAAGGAACGGCATGGGCACTCCCGGGCCACACAGGGCACCGGGCCCTTAGAGAGTTCCATGGGAAATCCCCCGCCCATGCCCCCGGTACCCAAGTCTGTCTTAGCACACTGTCTGTGCGGGGCTGAAGGTACTGCTAGGCAGTGTGGCCTGTGGGAAATCGTGCGGTCCTCTGAGTGGCAGGGAGGGCTGCTGTTTCCCCGAACAGGTGCGCAGGGACCCTGTAAAACTGCAGTGACCCCTCAAGGGGGGGTCACGAGACCCCTCAAGGGTGGTCACGTGACCCCAAAAGGGTAGGTCACGAGACCCCTCAAGGGTGGGTCACGTGACCCCTCTGGGGTGGGTCACGAGACCCCTCAGGGGTGGGTCACGAGACCCCTCAGGGGTGGGTCATGTGACCCCTCAGGGGTGGGTCACGTGACCCCTCAGGGGTGGGTCACGTGACCCCTGTGGGGTGGGTCACAAGACCCCTCAGGGGTGGGTCACGTGACCCCTCAGGGGTGGGTGACGTGAACCCTCAACGGTGGTTCAGGAGACTCGTCAAGGGTGGGTCCCGTGACCCGAGGGAGGCTTGTGGTGGGGAGCCTGAGTGCGCACGCGCGGCCCACTTATAGGCCCGAAATGAGCCAGCCGCGGCTCGGAGAAAAGCCATCTCCTGGGGTCCTCCCCATGTTCCTCCACTCCTCAAGGAGGACCCCTTTACGGATGGAAGAAAAGGGGGATCTTCGCAGTGGTGGGTTCGGGCCAAAGGGGTCTGCGGGTTTGCCTGCGCGTACGCCAGGTGCTCGCACAATGGGCCCAGGTGTTTGAGCCCCGTGGAGGCAGAGGGCTGCTTATTGCTGGATGATAGTGTCCTGCAGGGTTAAGGGAAGGCGTGGGCACTCCCAGGGCGACAGAGGGCACCTGGCCTTTAGAGAGTTCCCTGGAAAATTCCCCGCCCAGGCCCCTGGTCCACAAGTCTATCCTGCGTACAGTGTCTGTGCGAGGCTGGGAGTGCTTCTGGGCAGTGTTCCCCAGGGGAAATCGCGTGGTCCTCTAGGTGGCAGGGAGGGCTCCTGTGTCCACGGACAGGTGCCCAGGGACCCTGTGGAACTGCTGTGACCTCTAAAGGGTGGGTCAGTTGAGCGGAGGGAGGTGTGTGCTTGGGAGCCTGAGTGCGCATGCGCAGCCCACGTATAGGCCCGAAACGAGCCAGCCGCGGCTCGGAGAAAAGCCATCTCCTGGGGGCCTCCCCATGTTCCTCCACTCCTCAAGCGTGACCCCTTTACGGATGGAAGAAAAGGGGGATCTTCGCAGTGGTGGGTTCGCGCCAGAGGGGTCTGCGGGTTTGCCTACACGTACGCCAGGTGCCCGCACACCGGGCCCAGGTGTTTGAGCCCCGTGGAGGCAGAGGGCTGCTTATTGCTGGATGCAAGTGTCCTGCGGGGTGAAGGAACGGCATGGGCACTCCCCGGGCCACACAGGGCACCGGGCCCTTAGAGAGTTCCATGGGAAATCCCCCGCCCATGCCCCCGGTACCCAAGTCTGTCCTTAGCACACTGTCTGTGCGGGGCTGAAGGTACTGCTAGGCAGTGTGGCCTGTGGGAAATCGTGCGGTCCTCTGAGTGGCAGGGAGGGCTGCTGTTTCCCCGAACAGGTGCGCAGGGACCCTGTAAAACTGCAGTGACCCCTCAAGGCTGGGTCACGAGACCCCTCAAGAGTGGGTCACGTGACCCCAAAAGGATAGGTCACGAGACCCCTCAAGGGTGGGTCACGTGTCCCCTCAGGGGTGGGTCACGAGACCCCTCAGGGGTGGGTCATGTGACCCCTCAGGGGTGGGTCACGTGACCCCTCAGGGGTGGGTCACGTGACCCCTTTGGGGTGGGTCACAAGACCCCTCAGGGGTGGGTCACGTGACCCCTCAGGGGTGGGTGACGTGACCCCTCAACGGTGGTTCAGGAGACACGTCAAGGGTGGGTCCCGTGACCCGAGGGAGGCTTGTGGTGGGGAGCCTGAGTGCGCACGCGCGGCCCACTTATAGGCCCGAAACGAGCCAGCCGCGGCTCGGAGAAAAGCCATCTCCTGGGGGCCTCCCCATGTTCCTCCACTCCTCAAGCGTGACCCCTTTACGGATGGAAGAAAAGGGGGATCTTCGCAGTGGTGGGTTCGCGCCAGAGGGGTCTGCGGGTTTGCCTACACGTACGCCAGGTGCCCGCACACCGGGCCCAGGTGTTTGAGCCCCGTGGAGGCAGAGGGCTGCTTATTGCTGGATGCAAGTGTCCTGCGGGGTGAAGGAACGGCATGGGCACTCCCCGGGCCACACAGGGCACCGGGCCCTTAGAGAGTTCCATGGGAAATCCCCCGCCCATGCCCCCGGTACCCAAGTCTGTCCTTAGCACACTGTCTGTGCGGGGCTGAAGGTACTGCTAGGCAGTGTGGCCTGTGGGAAATCGTGCGGTCCTCTGAGTGGCAGGGAGGGCTGCTGTTTCCCCGAACAGGTGCGCAGGGACCCTGTAAAACTGCAGTGACCCCTCAAGGCTGGGTCACGAGACCCCTCAAGAGTGGGTCACGTGACCCCAAAAGGATAGGTCACGAGACCCCTCAAGGGTGGGTCACGTGTCCCCTCAGGGGTGGGTCACGAGACCCCTCAGGGGTGGGTCATGTGACCCCTCAGGGGTGGGTCACGTGACCCCTCAGGGGTGGGTCACGTGACCCCTGTGGGGTGGGTCACAAGACCCCTCAGGGGTGGGTCACGTGACCCCTCAGGGGTGGGTGACGTGACCCCTCAACGGTGGTTCAGGAGACACGTCAAGGGTGGGTCCCGTGACCCGAGGGAGGCTTGTGGTGGGGAGCCTGAGTGCGCACGCGCGGCCCACTTATAGGCCCGAAATGAGCCAGCCGCGGCTCAGAGAAAATCCATCTCCTGGGGGCCTCCCCATGTTCCTCCACTCCTCAAGGAGGACCCCTTTACGGATGGAAGAAAAGGGGGATCTTCGCAGTGGTGGGTTCGGGCCAGAGGGGTCTGCGGGTTTGCCTGCACGTACGCCAGGTGCTCGCACAATGGGCCCAGGTGTTTGAGCCCCGTGGAGGCAGAGGGCTGCTTATTGCTGGATGATAGTGTCCTGCAGGGTTAAGGGAAGGCGTGGGCACTCCCAGGGCGACAGAGGGCACCTGGCCTTTAGAGAGTTCCCTGGAAAATTCCCCGCCCAGGCCCCTGGTCCACAAGTCTATCCTGCGTACAGTGTCTGTGCGAGGCTGGGAGTGCTTCTGGGCAGTGTTCCCCAGGGGAAATCGCGTGGTCCTCTAGGTGGCAGGGAGGGCTCCTGTGTCCACGGACAGGTGCCCAGGGACCCTGTGGAACTGCTGTGACCTCTAAAGGGTGGGTCAGGTGAGCGGAGGGAGGTGTGTGCTTGGGAGCCTGAGTGCGCATGCGCGGCCCACGTATAGGCCCGAAACGAGCCAGCCGCGGCTCGGAGAAAAGCCATCTCCTGGGGGCCTCCCCATGTTCTTCCACTCCTCAAGCGTGACCCCTTTACGGATGGAAGAAAAGGGGGATCTTCGCAGTGGTGGGTTCGCGCCAGAGGGGTCTGCGGGTTTGCCTCCACGTACGCCAGGTGCCCGCACACCGGGCCCAGGTGTTTGAGCCCCGTGGAGGCAGAGGGCTGCTTATTGCTGGATGCAAGTGTCCTGCGGGGTCAAGGAACGGCATGGGCACTCCCCGGGCCACACAGGGCACCGGGCCCTTAGAGAGTTCCATTGGAAATCCCCCTCCCATGCCCCCGGTACCCAAGTCTGTCCTTAGCACACTGTCTGTGCGGGGATGAAGGTACTGCTAGGCAGTGTGGCCTGTGGGAAATCGTGCGGTCCTCTGAGTGGCAGGGAGGGCTGCTGTTTCCCCGAACAGGTGCGCAGGGACCCTGTAAAACTGCTGTGACCCCTCAAGGGTGGGTCACGAGACCCCTCAAGGGTGGGTCACGTGACCCCAAAAGGGTAGGTCACGAGACCCCTCAAGGGTAGGTCACGAGACCCCTCAGGGGTGGGTCACGTGACCCCTCAGGGGTGGGTCACGTGACCCCTGTGGGGTGGGTAACGAGACCCCTCAGGGGTGGGTCACGTGACCCCTCAGGCGTGGGTCATGTGACCCCTGTGGGGTGGGTCACAAGACCCCTCAGGGGTGGGTCACGTGACCCCTCAGGGGTGGGTCACGAGACCCCTCAGGGGTGGGTCACGTGACCCCTCAGGGGTGGTTCACGAGACCCCTCAGGGGTGGGTCATGTGACCCCTCAGGGGTGGGTCACGTGACCCCTGTGGGGTGGGTCACAAGACCCCTCAGGGGTGGGTCACGTGACCCCTCAGGGGTGGGTGACGTGACCCCTCAACGGTGGTTCAGGAGACACGTCAAGGGTGGGTCCCGTGACCCGAGGGAGGCTTGTGGTGGGGAGCCTGAGTGCGCAGACGCGGCCCACTTATAGGCCCGAAATGAGCCAGCCGCGGCTCGGAGAAAAGCCATCTCCTGGGGGCCTCCCCATGTTCTTCCACTCCTCAAGCGTGACCCCTTTACGGATGGAAGAAAAGGGGGATCTTCGCAGTGGTGGGTTCGCGCCAGAGGGGTCTGCGGGTTTGCCTCCACGTACGCCAGGTGCCCGCACACCGGGCCCAGGTGTTTGAGCCCCGTGGAGGCAGAGGGCTGCTTATTGCTGGATGCAAGTGTCCTGCGGGGTCAAGGAACGGCATGGGCACTCCCGGGCCACACAGGGCACCGGGCCCTTAGAGAGTTCCATGGGAAATCCCCCGCCCATGCCCCCGGTACCCAAGTCTGTCTTAGCACACTGTCTGTGCGGGGCTGAAGGTACTGCTAGGCAGTGTGGCCTGTGGGAAATCGTGCGGTCCTCTGAGTGGCAGGGAGGGCTGCTGTTTCCCCGAACAGGTGCGCAGGGACCCTGTAAAACTGCAGTGACCCCTCAAGGGGGGGTCACGAGACCCCTCAAGGGTGGTCACGTGACCCCAAAAGGGTAGGTCACGAGACCCCTCAAGGGTGGGTCACGTGACCCCTCTGGGGTGGGTCACGAGACCCCTCAGGGGTGGGTCACGAGACCCCTCAGGGGTGGGTCATGTGACCCCTCAGGGGTGGGTCACGTGACCCCTCAGGGGTGGGTCACGTGACCCCTGTGGGGTGGGTCACAAGACCCCTCAGGGGTGGGTCACGTGACCCCTCAGGGGTGGGTGACGTGAACCCTCAACGGTGGTTCAGGAGACTCGTCAAGGGTGGGTCCCGTGACCCGAGGGAGGCTTGTGGTGGGGAGCCTGAGTGCGCACGCGCGGCCCACTTATAGGCCCGAAATGAGCCAGCCGCGGCTCGGAGAAAAGCCATCTCCTGGGGTCCTCCCCATGTTCCTCCACTCCTCAAGGAGGACCCCTTTACGGATGGAAGAAAAGGGGGATCTTCGCAGTGGTGGGTTCGGGCCAAAGGGGTCTGCGGGTTTGCCTGCGCGTACGCCAGGTGCTCGCACAATGGGCCCAGGTGTTTGAGCCCCGTGGAGGCAGAGGGCTGCTTATTGCTGGATGATAGTGTCCTGCAGGGTTAAGGGAAGGCGTGGGCACTCCCAGGGCGACAGAGGGCACCTGGCCTTTAGAGAGTTCCCTGGAAAATTCCCCGCCCAGGCCCCTGGTCCACAAGTCTATCCTGCGTACAGTGTCTGTGCGAGGCTGGGAGTGCTTCTGGGCAGTGTTCCCCAGGGGAAATCGCGTGGTCCTCTAGGTGGCAGGGAGGGCTCCTGTGTCCACGGACAGGTGCCCAGGGACCCTGTGGAACTGCTGTGACCTCTAAAGGGTGGGTCAGTTGAGCGGAGGGAGGTGTGTGCTTGGGAGCCTGAGTGCGCATGCGCAGCCCACGTATAGGCCCGAAACGAGCCAGCCGCGGCTCGGAGAAAAGCCATCTCCTGGGGGCCTCCCCATGTTCCTCCACTCCTCAAGCGTGACCCCTTTACGGATGGAAGAAAAGGGGGATATTCGCAGTGGTGGGTTCGCGCCAGAGGGGTCTGCGGGTTTGCCTACACGTACGCCAGGTGCCCGCACACCGGGCCCAGGTGTTTGAGCCCCGTGGAGGCAGAGGGCTGCTTATTGCTGGATGCAAGTGTCCTGCGGGGTGAAGGAACGGCATGGGCACTCCCCGGGCCACACAGGGCACCGGGCCCTTAGAGAGTTCCATGGGAAATCCCCCGCCCATGCCCCCGGTACCCAAGTCTGTCCTTAGCACACTGTCTGTGCGGGGCTGAAGGTACTGCTAGGCAGTGTGGCCTGTGGGAAATCGTGCGGTCCTCTGAGTGGCAGGGAGGGCTGCTGTTTCCCCGAACAGGTGCGCAGGGACCCTGTAAAACTGCAGTGACCCCTCAAGGCTGGGTCACGAGACCCCTCAAGAGTGGGTCACGTGACCCCAAAAGGATAGGTCACGAGACCCCTCAAGGGTGGGTCACGTGTCCCCTCAGGGGTGGGTCACGAGACCCCTCAGGGGTGGGTCATGTGACCCCTCAGGGGTGGGTCACGTGACCCCTCAGGGGTGGGTCACGTGACCCCTTTGGGGTGGGTCACAAGACCCCTCAGGGGTGGGTCACGTGACCCCTCAGGGGTGGGTGACGTGACCCCTCAACGGTGGTTCAGGAGACACGTCAAGGGTGGGTCCCGTGACCCGAGGGAGGCTTGTGGTGGGGAGCCTGAGTGCGCACGCGCGGCCCACTTATAGGCCCGAAATGAGCCAGCCGCGGCTCAGAGAAAATCCATCTCCTGGGGGCCTCCCCATGTTCCTCCACTCCTCAAGGAGGACCCCTTTACGGATGGAAGAAAAGGGGGATCTTCGCAGTGGTGGGTTCGGGCCAGAGGGGTCTGCGGGTTTGCCTGCACGTACGCCAGGTGCTCGCACAATGGGCCCAGGTGTTTGAGCCCCGTGGAGGCAGAGGGCTGCTTATTGCTGGATGATAGTGTCCTGCAGGGTTAAGGGAAGGCGTGGGCACTCCCAGGGCGACAGAGGGCACCTGGCCTTTAGAGAGTTCCCTGGAAAATTCCCCGCCCAGGCCCCTGGTCCACAAGTCTATCCTGCGTACAGTGTCTGTGCGAGGCTGGGAGTGCTTCTGGGCAGTGTTCCCCAGGGGAAATCGCGTGGTCCTCTAGGTGGCAGGGAGGGCTCCTGTGTCCACGGACAGGTGCCCAGGGACCCTGTGGAACTGCTGTGACCTCTAAAGGGTGGGTCAGGTGAGCGGAGGGAGGTGTGTGCTTGGAGCCTGAGTGCGCATGCGCGGCCCACGTATAGGCCCGAAACGAGCCAGCCGCGGCTCGGAGAAAAGCCATCTCCTGGGGGCCTCCCCATGTTCTTCCACTCCTCAAGCGTGACCCCTTTACGGATGGAAGAAAAGGGGGATCTTCGCAGTGGTGGGTTCGCGCCAGAGGGGTCTGCGGGTTTGCCTCCACGTACGCCAGGTGCCCGCACACCGGGCCCAGGTGTTTGAGCCCCGTGGAGGCAGAGGGCTGCTTATTGCTGGATGCAAGTGTCCTGCGGGGTCAAGGAACGGCATGGGCACTCCCCGGGCCACACAGGGCACCGGGCCCTTAGAGAGTTCCATTGGAAATCCCCCTCCCATGCCCCCGGTACCCAAGTCTGTCCTTAGCACACTGTCTGTGCGGGGATGAAGGTACTGCTAGGCAGTGTGGCCTGTGGGAAATCGTGCGGTCCTCTGAGTGGCAGGGAGGGCTGCTGTTTCCCCGAACAGGTGCGCAGGGACCCTGTAAAACTGCTGTGACCCCTCAAGGGTGGGTCACGAGACCCCTCAAGGGTGGGTCACGTGACCCCAAAAGGGTAGGTCACGAGACCCCTCAAGGGTGGGTCACGTGACCCCAAAAGGGTAGGTCACGAGACCCCTCAGGGGTGGGTCACGTGACCCCTCAGGGGTGGGTCACGTGACCCCTGTGGGGTGGGTAACGAGACCCCTCAGGGGTGGGTCACGTGACCCCTCAGGCGTGGGTCATGTGACCCCTGTGGGGTGGGTCACAAGACCCCTCAGGGGTGGGTCACGTGACCCCTCAGGGGTGGGTCACGAGACCCCTCAGGGGTGGGTCACGTGACCCCTCAGGGGTGGTTCACGAGACCCCTCAGGGGTGGGTCATGTGACCCCTCAGGGGTGGGTCACGTGACCCCTCAGGGGTGGGTCACGTGACCCCTGTGGGGTGGGTCACAAGACCCCTCAGGGGTGGGTCACGTGACCCCTCAGGGGTGGGTGACGTGACCCCTCAACGGTGGTTCAGGAGACACGTCAAGGGTGGGTCCCGTGACCCGAGGGAGGCTTGTGGTGGGGAGCCTGAGTGCGCAGACGCGGCCCACTTATAGGCCCGAAATGAGCCAGCCGCGGCTCGGAGAAAAGCCATCTCCTGGGGGCCTCCCCATGTTCTTCCACTCCTCAAGCGTGACCCCTTTACGGATGGAAGAAAAGGGGGATCTTCGCAGTGGTGGGTTCGCGCCAGAGGGGTCTGCGGGTTTGCCTCCACGTACGCCAGGTGCCCGCACACCGGGCCCAGGTGTTTGAGCCCCGTGGAGGCAGAGGGCTGCTTATTGCTGGATGCAAGTGTCCTGCGGGGTCAAGGAACGGCATGGGCACTCCCCGGGCCACACAGGGCACCGGGCCCTTAGAGAGTTCCATTGGAAATCCCCCTCCCATGCCCCCGGTACCCAAGTCTGTCCTTAGCACACTGTCTGTGCGGGGATGAAGGTACTGCTAGGCAGTGTGGCCTGTGGGAAATCGTGCGGTCCTCTGAGTGGCAGGGAGGGCTGCTGTTTCCCCGAACAGGTGCGCAGGGACCCTGTAAAACTGCTGTGACCCCTCAAGGGTGGGTCACGAGACCCCTCAAGGGTGGGTCACGTGACCCCAAAAGGGTAGGTCACGAGACCCCTCAAGGGTGGGTCACGTGACCCCAAAAGGGTAGGTCACGAGACCCCTCAGGGGTGGGTCACGTGACCCCTCAGGGGTGGGTCACGTGACCCCTGTGGGGTGGGTAACGAGACCCCTCAGGGGTGGGTCACGTGACCCCTCAGGCGTGGGTCATGTGACCCCTGTGGGGTGGGTCACAAGACCCCTCAGGGGTGGGTCACGTGACCCCTCAGGGGTGGGTCACGAGACCCCTCAGGGGTGGGTCACGTGACCCCTCAGGGGTGGTTCACGAGACCCCTCAGGGGTGGGTCATGTGACCCCTCAGGGGTGGGTCACGTGACCCCTCAGGGGTGGGTCACGTGACCCCTGTGGGGTGGGTCACAAGACCCCTCAGGGGTGGGTCACGTGACCCCTCAGGGGTGGGTGACGTGACCCCTCAACGGTGGTTCAGGAGACACGTCAAGGGTGGGTCCCGTGACCCGAGGGAGGCTTGTGGTGTGGAGCCTGAGTGCGCAGACGCGGCCCACTTATAGGCCCGAAATGAGCCAGCCGCGGCTCGGAGAAAAGCCATCTCCTGGGGGCCTCCCCATGTTCTTCCACTCCTCAAGCGTGACCCCTTTACGGATGGAAGAAAAGGGGGATCTTCGCAGTGGTGGGTTCGCGCCAGAGGGGTCTGCGGGTTTGCCTCCACGTACGCCAGGTGCCCGCACACCGGGCCCAGGTGTTTGAGCCCCGTGGAGGCAGAGGGCTGCTTATTGCTGGATGCAAGTGTCCTGCGGGGTCAAGGAACGGCATGGGCACTCCCGGGCCACACAGGGCACCGGGCCCTTAGAGAGTTCCATGGGAAATCCCCCGCCCATGCCCCCGGTACCCAAGTCTGTCTTAGCACACTGTCTGTGCGGGGCTGAAGGTACTGCTAGGCAGTGTGGCCTGTGGGAAATCGTGCGGTCCTCTGAGTGGCAGGGAGGGCTGCTGTTTCCCCGAACAGGTGCGCAGGGACCCTGTAAAACTGCAGTGACCCCTCAAGGGGGGGTCACGAGACCCCTCAAGGGTGGTCACGTGACCCCAAAAGGGTAGGTCACGAGACCCCTCAAGGGTGGGTCACGTGACCCCTCTGGGGTGGGTCACGAGACCCCTCAGGGGTGGGTCACGAGACCCCTCAGGGGTGGGTCATGTGACCCCTCAGGGGTGGGTCACGTGACCCCTCAGGGGTGGGTCACGTGACCCCTGTGGGGTGGGTCACAAGACCCCTCAGGGGTGGGTGACGTGAACCCTCAACGGTGGTTCAGGAGACTCGTCAAGGGTGGGTCCCGTGACCCGAGGGAGGCTTGTGGTGGGGAGCCTGAGTGCGCACGCGCGGCCCACTTATAGGCCCGAAATGAGCCAGCCGCGGCTCGGAGAAAAGCCATCTCCTGGGGTCCTCCCCATGTTCCTCCACTCCTCAAGGAGGACCCCTTTACGGATGGAAGAAAAGGGGGATCTTCGCAGTGGTGGGTTCGGGCCAAAGGGGTCTGCGGGTTTGCCTGCGCGTACGCCAGGTGCTCGCACAATGGGCCCAGGTGTTTGAGCCCCGTGGAGGCAGAGGGCTGCTTATTGCTGGATGATAGTGTCCTGCAGGGTTAAGGGAAGGCGTGGGCACTCCCAGGGCGACAGAGGGCACCTGGCCTTTAGAGAGTTCCCTGGAAAATTCCCCGCCCAGGCCCCTGGTCCACAAGTCTATCCTGCGTACAGTGTCTGTGCGAGGCTGGGAGTGCTTCTGGGCAGTGTTCCCCAGGGGAAATCGCGTGGTCCTCTAGGTGGCAGGGAGGGCTCCTGTGTCCACGGACAGGTGCCCAGGGACCCTGTGGAACTGCTGTGACCTCTAAAGGGTGGGTCAGTTGAGCGGAGGGATGTGTGTCCTAGGAGCCTGAGTGCGCATGCGCAGCCCACGTATAGGCCCGAAACGAGCCAGCCGCGGCTCGGAGAAAAGCCATCTCCTGGGGGCCTCCCCATGTTCCTCCACTCCTCAAGCGTGACCCCTTTACGGATGGAAGAAAAGGGGGATCTTCGCAGTGGTGGGTTCGCGCCAGAGGGGTCTGCGGGTTTGCCTACACGTACGCCAGGTGCCCGCACACCGGGCCCAGGTGTTTGAGCCCCGTGGAGGCAGAGGGCTGCTTATTGCTGGATGCAAGTGTCCTGCGGGGTGAAGGAACGGCATGGGCACTCCCCGGGCCACACAGGGCACCGGGCCCTTAGAGAGTTCCATGGGAAATCCCCCGCCCATGCCCCCGGTACCCAAGTCTGTCCTTAGCACACTGTCTGTGCGGGGCTGAAGGTACTGCTAGGCAGTGTGGCCTGTGGGAAATCGTGCGGTCCTCTGAGTGGCAGGGAGGGCTGCTGTTTCCCCGAACAGGTGCGCAGGGACCCTGTAAAACTGCAGTGACCCCTCAAGGCTGGGTCACGAGACCCCTCAAGAGTGGGTCACGTGACCCCAAAAGGATAGGTCACGAGACCCCTCAAGGGTGGGTCACGTGTCCCCTCAGGGGTGGGTCACGAGACCCCTCAGGGGTGGGTCATGTGACCCCTCAGGGGTGGGTCACGTGACCCCTCAGGGGTGGGTCACGTGACCCCTGTGGGGTGGGTCACAAGACCCCTCAGGGGTGGGTCACGTGACCCCTCAGGGGTGGGTGACGTGACCCCTCAACGGTGGTTCAGGAGACACGTCAAGGGTGGGTCCCGTGACCCGAGGGAGGCTTGTGGTGGGGAGCCTGAGTGCGCACGCGCGGCCCACTTATAGGCCCGAAATGAGCCAGCCGCGGCTCAGAGAAAATCCATCTCCTGGGGGCCTCCCCATGTTCCTCCACTCCTCAAGGAGGACCCCTTTACGGATGGAAGAAAAGGGGGATCTTCGCAGTGGTGGGTTCGGGCCAGAGGGGTCTGCGGGTTTGCCTGCACGTACGCCAGGTGCTCGCACAATGGGCCCAGGTGTTTGAGCCCCGTGGAGGCAGAGGGCTGCTTATTGCTGGATGATAGTGTCCTGCAGGGTTAAGGGAAGGCGTGGGCACTCCCAGGGCGACAGAGGGCACCTGGCCTTTAGAGAGTTCCCTGGAAAATTCCCCGCCCAGGCCCCTGGTCCACAAGTCTATCCTGCGTACAGTGTCTGTGCGAGGCTGGGAGTGCTTCTGGGCAGTGTTCCCCAGGGGAAATCGCGTGGTCCTCTAGGTGGCAGGGAGGGCTCCTGTGTCCACGGACAGGTGCCCAGGGACCCTGTGGAACTGCTGTGACCTCTAAAGGGTGGGTCAGGTGAGCGGAGGGAGGTGTGTGCTTGGGAGCCTGAGTGCGCATGCGCAGCCCACGTATATGCCCGAAACGAGCCAGCCGCGGCTCGGAGAAAAGCCATCTCCTGGGGGCCTCCCCATGTTCTTCCACTCCTCAAGCGTGACCCCTTTACGGATGGAAGAAAAGGGGGATCTTCGCAGTGGTGGGTTCGCGCCAGAGGGGTCTGCGGGTTTGCCTCCACGTACGCCAGGTGCCCGCACACCGGGCCCAGGTGTTTGAGCCCCGTGGAGGCAGAGGGCTGCTTATTGCTGGATGCAAGTGTCCTGCGGGGTCAAGGAACGGCATGGGCACTCCCCGGGCCACACAGGGCACCGGGCCCTTAGAGAGTTCCATTGGAAATCCCCCTCCCATGCCCCCGGTACCCAAGTCTGTCCTTAGCACACTGTCTGTGCGGGGATGAAGGTACTGCTAGGCAGTGTGGCCTGTGGGAAATCGTGCGGTCCTCTGAGTGGCAGGGAGGGCTGCTGTTTCCCCGAACAGGTGCGCAGGGACCCTGTAAAACTGCTGTGACCCCTCAAGGGTGGGTCACGAGACCCCTCAAGGGTGGGTCACGTGACCCCAAAAGGGTAGGTCACGAGACCCCTCAAGGGTGGGTCACGTGACCCCAAAAGGGTAGGTCACGAGACCCCTCAGGGGTGGGTCACGTGACCCCTCAGGGGTGGGTCACGTGACCCCTGTGGGGTGGGTAACGAGACCCCTCAGGGGTGGGTCACGTGACCCCTCAGGCGTGGGTCATGTGACCCCTGTGGGGTGGGTCACAAGACCCCTCAGGGGTGGGTCACGTGACCCCTCAGGGGTGGGTCACGAGACCCCTCAGGGGTGGGTCACGTGACCCCTCAGGGGTGGTTCACGAGACCCCTCAGGGGTGGGTCATGTGACCCCTCAGGGGTGGGTCACGTGACCCCTGTGGGGTGGGTCACAAGACCCCTCAGGGGTGGGTCACGTGACCCCTCAGGGGTGGGTGACGTGACCCCTCAACGGTGGTTCAGGAGACACGTCAAGGGTGGGTCCCGTGACCCGAGGGAGGCTTGTGGTGGGGAGCCTGAGTGCGCAGACGCGGCCCACTTATAGGCCCGAAATGAGCCAGCCGCGGCTCGGAGAAAAGCCATCTCCTGGGGTCCTCCCCATGTTCCTCCACTCCTCACGGAGGACCCCTTTACGGATGGAAGAAAAGGGGGATCTTCGCAGTGGTGGGTTCGGGCCAGAGGGGTCTGCGGGTTTGCCTGCGCGTACGCCAGGTGCTCGCACAATGGGCCCAGGTGTTTGAGCCCCGTGGAGGCAGAGGGCTGCTTATTGCTGGATGATAGTGTCCTGCAGGGTTAAGGGAAGGCGTGGGCACTCCCAGGGCGACAGAGGGCACCTGGCCTTTAGAGAGTTCCCTGGAAAATTCCCCGCCCAGGCCCCTGGTCCACAAGTCTATCCTGCGTACAGTGTCTGTGCGAGGCTGGGAGTGCTTCTGGGCAGTGTTCCCCAGGGGAAATCGCGTGGTCCTCTAGGTGGCAAGGAGGGCTCCTGTGTCCACGGACAGGTGCCCAGGGACCCTGTGGAACTGCTGTGACCTCTAAAGGGTGGGTCAGTTGAGCGGAGGGAGGTGTGTGCTTGGGAGCCTGAGTGCGCATGCGCAGCCCACGTATAGGCCCGAAACGAGCCAGCCGCGGCTCGGAGAAAAGCCATCTCCTGGGGGCCTCCCCATGTTCCTCCACTCCTCAAGCGTGACCCCTTTACGGATGGAAGAAAAGGGGGATCTTCGCAGTGGTGGGTTCGCGCCAGAGGGGTCTGCGGGTTTGCCTCCACGTATGCCAGGTGCCCGCACACCGGGCCCAGGTGTTTGAGCCCCGTGGAGGCAGAGGGCTGCTTATTGCTGGATGCAAGTGTCCTGCGGGGTGAAGGAACGGCATGGGCACTCCCCGGGCCACACAGGGCACCGGGCCCTTAGAGAGTTCCATGGGAAATCCCCCGCCCATGCCCCCGGTACCCAAGTCTGTCCTTAGCACACTGTCTGTGCGGGGCTGAAGGTACTGCTATGCAGTGTGGCCTGTGGGAAATCGTGCGGTCCTCTGAGTGGCAGGGAGGGCTGCTGTTTCCCTGAACAGGTGCGCAGGGACCCTGTAAAACTGCAGTGACCCCTCAAGGGTGGGTCACGAGACCCCTCAAGAGTGGGTCACGTGACCCCAAAAGGATAGGTCACGAGACCCCTCAAGGGTGGGTCACGTGTCCCCTCATGGGTGGGTCACGAGACCCCTCAGGGGTGGGTCACGAGACCCCTCAGGGGTGGGTCATGTGACCCCTCAGGGGTGGGTCACGTGACCCCTCAGGGGTGGGTCACGTGACCCCTGTGGGGTGGGTCACAAGACCCCTCAGGGGTGGGTCACGTGACCCCTCAGGGGTGGGTGACGTGACCCCTCAACGGTGGTTCAGGAGACACGTCAAGGGTGGGTCCCGTGACCCGAGGGAGGCTTGTGGTGGGGAGCCTGAGTGCGCACGCGCGGCCCACTTATAGGCCCGAAATGAGCCAGCCGCGGCTCGGAGAAAATCCATCTCCTGGGGGCCTCCCCATGTTCCTCCACTCCTCAAGGAGGACCCCTTTACGGATGGAAGAAAAGGGGGATCTTCGCAGTGGTGGGTTCGGGCCAGAGGGGTCTGCGGGTTTGCCTGCACGTACGCCAGGTGCTCGCACAATGGGCCCAGGTGTTTGAGCCCCGTGGAGGCAGAGGGCTGCTTATTGCTGGATGATAGTGTCCTGCAGGGTTAAGGGAAGGCGTGGGCACTCCCAGGGCGACAGAGGGCACCTGGCCTTTAGAGAGTTCCCTGGAAAATTCCCCGCCTAGGCCCCTGGTCCACAAGTCTATCCTGCGTACAGTGTCTGTGCGAGGCTGGGAGTGCTTCTGGGCAGTGTTCCCCAGGGGAAATCGCGTGGTCCTCTAGGTGGCAGGGAGGGCTCCTGTGTCCACGGACAGGTGCCCAGGGACCCTGTGGAACTGCTGTGACCTCTAAAGGGTGGGTCAGGTGAGCGGAGGGAGGTGTGTGCTTGGGAGCCTGAGTGCGCATGCGCGGCCCACGTATAGGCCCGAAACGAGCCAGCCGCGGCTCGGAGACAAGCCATCTCCTGGGGGCCTCCCCATGTTCTTCCACTCCTCAAGCGTGACCCCTTTACGGATGGAAGAAAAGGGGGATCTTCGCAGTGGTGGGTTCGCGCCAGAGGGGTCTGCGGGTTTGCCTCCACGTACGCCAGGTGCCCGCACACCCGGCCCAGGTGTTTGAGCCCCGTGGAGGCAGAGGGCTGCTTATTGCTGGATGCAAGTGTCCTGCGGGGTCAAGGAACGGCATGGGCACTCCCCGGGCCACACAGGGCACCGGGCCCTTAGAGAGTTCCATTGGAAATCCCCCTCCCATGCCCCCGGTACCCAAGTCTGTCCTTAGCACACTGTCTGTGCGGGGCTGAAGGTACTGCTAGGCAGTGTGGCCTGTGGGAAATCGTGCGGTCCTCTGAGTCGCAGGGAGGGCTGCTGTTTCCCCGAACAGGTGCCCAGGGACCCTGTAAAACTGCTGTGACCCCTCAAGGGTGGGTCACGAGACCCCTCAAGGGTGGGTCACGTGACCCCAAAAGGGTAGGTCACGAGACCCCTCAAGGGTGGGTCACGTGACCCCAAAAGGGTAGGTCACGAGACCCCTCAGGGGTGGGTCACGTGACCCCTCAGGGGTGGGTCACGTGACCCCTCAGGGGTGGGTCACGAGACCCCTCAGGGGTGGGTCACGTGACCCCTCAGGGGTGGGTCACGTGACCCCTCAGGGGTGGGTCACGAGACCCCTCAGGGGTGGGTCACGTGACCCCTCAGGGGTGGGTCACGAGACCCCTCAGGGGTGGGTCACGTGACCCCTCAGGGGTGGGTCACGTGACCCCTGTGGGGTGGGTCACAAGACCCCTCAGGGGTGGGTCCCGTGACCCCTCAGGGGTGGGTGACGTGACCCCTCAACGGTGGTTCAGGAGACACGTCAAGGGTGGGTCCCGTACCCGAGGGAGGCTTGTGGTGGGGAGCCTGAGTGCGCACGCGCGGCCCACTTATAGGCCCGAAATGAGCCAGCCGCGGCTCGGAGAAAATCCATCTCCTGGGGGCCTCCCCATGTTCCTCCACTCCTCAAGGAGGACCCCTTTACGGATGGAAGAAAAGGGGGATCTTCGCAGTGGTGGGTTCGGGCCAGAGGGGTCTGCGGGTTTGCCTGCACGTACGCCAGGTGCTCGCACAATGGGCCCAGGTGTTTGAGCCCCGTGGAGGCAGAGGGCTGCTTATTGCTGGATGATAGTGTCCTGCAGGGTTAAGGGAAGGCGTGGGCACTCCCAGGGCGACAGAGGGCACCTGGCCTTTAGAGAGTTCCCTGGAAAATTCCCCGCCCAGGCCCCTGGTCCACAAGTCTATCCTGCGTACAGTGTCTGTGCGAGGCTGGGAGTGCTTCTGGGCAGTGTTCCCCAGGGGAAATCGCGTGGTCCTCTAGGTGGCAGGGAGGGCTCCTGTGTCCACGGACAGGTGCCCAGGGACCCTGTGGAACTGCTGTGACCTCTAAAGGGTGGGTCAGTTGAGCGGAGGGAGGTGTGTGCTTGGGAGCCTGAGTGCGCATGCGCAGCCCACGTATAGGCCCGAAACGAGCCAGCCGCGGCTCGGAGAAAAGCCATCTCCTGGGGGCCTCCCCATGTTCCTCCACTCCTCAAGCGTGACCCCTTTACGGATGGAAGAAAAGGGGGATCTTCGCAGTGGTGGGTTCGCGCCAGAGGGGTCTGCGGGTTTGCCTCCACGTATGCCAGGTGCCCGCACACCGGGCCCAGGTGTTTGAGCCCCGTGGAGGCAGAGGGCTGCTTATTGCTGGATGCAAGTGTCCTGCGGGGTGAAGGAACGGCATGGGCACTCCCCGGGCCACACAGGGCACCGGGCCCTTAGAGAGTTCCATGGGAAATCCCCCGCCCATGCCCCCGGTACCCAAGTCTGTCCTTAGCACACTGTCTGTGCGGGGCTGAAGGTACTGCTAGGCAGTGTGGCCTGTGGGAAATCGTGCGGTCCTCTGAGTGGCAGGGAGGGCTGCTGTTTCCCCGAACAGGTGCTCAGGGACCCTGTAAAACTGCAGTGACCCCTCAAGGGGGGGTCACGAGACCCCTCAAGGGTGGTCACGTGACCCCAAAAGGGTAGGTCACGAGACCCCTCAAGGGTGGGTCACGTGACCCCTCAGGGGTGGGTCACGTGACCCCTCAGGGGTGGGTCACGAGACCCCTCAGGGGTGGGTCACGTGACCCCTCAGGGGTGGGTCACGTGACCCCTCAGGGGTGGGTCACGAGACCCCTCAGGGGTGGGTCACGTGACCCCTCAGGGGTGGGTCACGTGACCCCTGTGGGGTGGGTAACGAGACCCCTCAGGGGTGGGTCACGTGACCCCTGTGGGGTGGGTAACGAGACCCCTCAGGGGTGGGTCACAAGACCCCTCAGGGGTGGGTCACGTGACCCCTCAGGGGTGGGTCACGAGACCCCTCAGGGGTGGGTCACGTGACCCCTCAGGGGTGGTTCACGAGACCCCTCAGGGGTGGGACATGTGACCCCTCAGGGGTGGGTCACGTGACCCCTCAGGGGTGGGTCACGTGACCCCTGTGGGGTGGGACACAAGACCCCTCAGGGGTGGGTCACGTGACCCCTCAGGGGTGGGTGACGTGACCCCTCAACGGTGGTTCAGGAGACACGTCAAGGGTGGGTCCCGTGACCCGAGGGAGGCTTGTGGTGGGGAGCCTGAGTGCGCACGCGCGGCCCACTTATAGGCCCGAAATGAGCCAGCCGCGGCTCGGAGAAAAGCCATCTCCTGGGGTCCTCCCCATGTTCCTCCACTCCTCACGGAGGACCCCTTTAAGGATGGAAGAAAAGGGGGATCTTCGCAGTGGTGGGTTCGGGCCAGAGGGGTCTGCGGGTTTGCCTGCGCGAACGCCAGGTGCTCGCACAATGGTCCCAGATGTTTGAGCCCCGTGGAGGCAGAGGGCTGCTTGTTGCTGGATGATAGTGTCCTGCAGGGTTAAGGGAAGGCATGGGCACTCCCAGGGCGACAGAGGGCACCTGGCCTTTAGAGAGTTCCCTGGAAAATTCCCCGCCCAGGCCCCTGGTCCACAAGTCTATCCTGCGTACAGTGTCTGTGCGAGGCTGGGAGTGCTTCTGGGCAGTGTTCCCCAGGGGAAATCCCGTGGTCCTCTAGGTGGCAGGTAGGGCTCCTGTGTCCACGGACAGGTGCCCAGGGACCCTGTGGAACTGCTGTGACCTCTAAAGGGTGGGTCAGGTGAGCCGAGGGAGGTGTGTGCTTGGGAGCCTGAGTGCACATGCGCGGCCCACGTATAGGCCCGAAATGAGCCAGCCGCGGCTCGGAGAAAAGCCATCTCCTGGGGGCCTCCCCATGTTCTTCCACTCCTCAAGCGTGACCCCTTTACGGATGGAAGAAAAGGGGGATCTTCGCAGTGGTGGGTTCGCGCCAGGGGGGTCTGCGGGTTTGCCTCCACGTACGCCAGGTGCCCGCACACCGGGCCCAGGTGTTTGAGCCCCGTGGAGGCAGAGGGCTGCTTATTGCTGGATGCAAGTGTCCTGCGGGGTGAAGGAACGGCATGGGCACTCCCCGGGCCACACAGGGCACCGGGCCCTTAGAGAGTTCCATGGGAAATCCCCCGCCCATGCCCCCGGTACCCAAGTCTGTCCTTAGCACACTGTCTGTGCGGGGCTGAAGGTACTGCTAGGCAGTGTGGCCTGTGGGAAATCGTGCGGTCCTCTGAGTGGCAGGGAGGGCTGCTGTTTCCCCGAACAGGTGCGCAGGGACCCTGTAAAACTGCAGTGACCCCTCAAGGGGGGGTCACGAGACCCCTCAAGGGTGGTCACGTGACCCCAAAAGGGTAGGTCACGAGACCCCTCAAGGGTGGGTCACGTGACCCCTCAGGGGTGGGTCACGTGACCCCTCAGGGGTGGGTCACGTGACCCCTCAGGGGTGGGTCACGTGACCCCTCAGGGGTGGGTCACGTGACCCCTCAACGGTGGTTCAGGAGACACGTCAAGGGTGGGTCCCGTGACCCCAGGGAGGCTTGTGGTGGGGAGCCTGAGTGCGCACGCGCGGCCCACTTATAGGCCCGAAATGAGCCAGCCGCGGCTCGGAGAAAATCCATCTCCTGGGGGCCTCCCCATGTTCCTCCACTCCTCAAGGAGGACCCCTTTACGGATGGAAGAAAAGGGGGATCTTCGCAGTGGTGGGTTCGGGCCAGAGGGGTCTGCGGGTTTGCCTGCACGTACGCCAGGTGCTCGCACAATGGGCCCAGGTGTTTGAGCCCCGTGGAGGCAGAGGGCTGCTTATTGCTGGATGATAGTGTCCTGCAGGGTTAAGGGAAGGCGTGGGCACTCCCAGGGCGACAGAGGGCACGTGGCCTTTAGAGAGTTCCCTGGAAAATTCCCCGCCCAGGCCCCTGGTCCACAAGTCTATCCTGCGTACAGTGTCTGTGCGAGGCTGGGAGTGCTTCTGGGCAGTGTTCCCCCGGGGAAATCGCGTGGTCCTCTAGGTGGCAGGGAGGGCTCCTGTGTCCACGGACAGGTGCCCAGGGACCCTGTGGAACTGCTGTGACCTCTAAAGGGTGGGTCAGGTGAGCGGAGGGAGGTGTGTGCTTGGGAGCCTGAGTGCGCATGCGCGACCCACGTATAGGCCCGAAACCAGCCAGCTGCGGCTCGGAGAAAAGCCATCTCCTGGGGGCCTCCCCATGTTCTTCCACTCCTCAAGCGTGACCCCTTTACGGATGGAAGAAAAGGGGGATCTTCGCAGTGGTGGGTTCGCGCCAGGGGGGTCTGCGGGTTTGCCTCCACGTACGCCAGGTGCCCGCACACCGAGCCCAGGTGTTTGAGCCCCGTGGAGGCAGAGGGCTGCTTATTGCTGGATGCAAGTGTCCTGCGGGGTCAAGGAACGGCATGGGCACTCCCCGGGCCACACAGGGCACCGGGCCCTTAGAGAGTTCCATGGGAAATCCCCCGCCCATGCCCCCGGTACCCAAGTCTGTCCTTAGCACACTGTCTGTGCAGGGCTGAAGGTACTGCTAGGCAGTGTGGCCTGTGGGAAATCGTGCGGTCCTCTGAGTGGCAGGGAGGGCTGCTGTTTCCCCGAACAGGTGCGCAGGGACCCTGTAAAACTGCTGTGACCCCTCAAGTGTGGGTTACGAGACCCCTCAAGGGTGGGTCACGTGACCCCAAAAGGGTAGGTCACGAGACCCCTCAAGGGTGGGTCATGTGACCCCAAAAGGGTAGGTCACGAGACCCCTCAGGGGTGGGTCACGTGACCCCTCAGGGGTGGGTAACGAGACCCCTCAGGGGTGGGTCACAAGACCCCTCAGGGGTGGGTCACGTGACCCCTCAGTGGTGGGTCACGAGACCCCTCAGGGGTGGGTCACGTGACCCCTCAGGGGTGGTTCACGAGACCCCTCAGGGGTGGGTCACGAGACCCCTCAGGGGTGGGTCACGTGACCCCTCAGGGGTGGATCACGTGACCCCTCAGGGGTGGGTAACGTGACCACTCAGGGGTGGGTCACGTGACCCCTCAGGGGTGGGTCACGTGACCCCTCAGGGGTGGGTCACGAGACCCCTCAGGGGTGGGTCACGTGACCCCTCAGGGGTGGGTCACGTGACCCCTCAGTTGTGGGTCACGAGACCCCTGTGGGGTGGGTCACAAGACCCCTCAGGGGTGGGTCACGTGACCCCTCAGGGGTGGGTCACGAGACCCCTCAGGGGTGGGTCACGTGACCCCTCAGGGGTGGGTCACGTGACCCCTGTGGGGTGGGTCACAAGACCCCTCAGGGGTGGGTCCCGTGACCCCTCAGGGGTGGGTGACGTGACCCCTCAACGGTGGTTCAGGAGACACGTCAAGGGTGGGTCCCGTACCCGAGGGAGGCTTGTGGTGGGGAGCCTGAGTGCGCACGCGCGGCCCACTTATAGGCCCGAAATGAGCCAGCCGCGGCTCGGAGAAAATCCATCTCCTGGGGGCCTCCCCATGTTCCTCCACTCCTCAAGGAGGACCCCTTTACGGATGGAAGAAAAGGGGGATCTTCGCAGTGGTGGGTTCGGGCCAGAGGGGTCTGCGGGTTTGCCTGCACGTACGCCAGGTGCTCGCACAATGGGCCCAGGTGTTTGAGCCCCGTGGAGGCAGAGGGCTGCTTATTGCTGGATGATAGTGTCCTGCAGGGTTAAGGGAAGGCGTGGGCACTCCCAGGGCGACAGAGGGCACCTGGCCTTTAGAGAGTTCCCTGGAAAATTCCCCGCCCAGGCCCCTGGTCCACAAGTCTATCCTGCGTACAGTGTCTGTGCGAGGCTGGGAGTGCTTCTGGGCAGTGTTCCCCAGGGGAAATCGCGTGGTCCTCTAGGTGGCAGGGAGGGCTCCTGTGTCCACGGACAGGTGCCCAGGGACCCTGTGGAACTGCTGTGACCTCTAAAGGGTGGGTCAGTTGAGCGGAGGGAGGTGTGTGCTTGGGAGCCTGAGTGCGCATGCGCAGCCCACGTATAGGCCCGAAACGAGCCAGCCGCGGCTCGGAGAAAAGCCATCTCCTGGGGGCCTCCCCATGTTCCTCCACTCCTCAAGCGTGACCCCTTTACGGATGGAAGAAAAGGGGGATCTTCGCAGTGGTGGGTTCGCGCCAGAGGGGTCTGCGGGTTTGCCTCCACGTATGCCAGGTGCCCGCACACCGGGCCCAGGTGTTTGAGCCCCGTGGAGGCAGAGGGCTGCTTATTGCTGGATGCAAGTGTCCTGCGGGGTGAAGGAACGGCATGGGCACTCCCCGGGCCACACAGGGCACCGGGCCCTTAGAGAGTTCCATGGGAAATCCCCCGCCCATGCCCCCGGTACCCAAGTCTGTCCTTAGCACACTGTCTGTGCGGGGCTGAAGGTACTGCTAGGCAGTGTGGCCTGTGGGAAATCGTGCGGTCCTCTGAGTGGCAGGGAGGGCTGCTGTTTCCCCGAACAGGTGCTCAGGGACCCTGTAAAACTGCAGTGACCCCTCAAGGGGGGGTCACGAGACCCCTCAAGGGTGGTCACGTGACCCCAAAAGGGTAGGTCACGAGACCCCTCAAGGGTGGGTCACGTGACCCCTCAGGGGTGGGTCACGTGACCCCTCAGGGGTGGGTCACGAGACCCCTCAGGGGTGGGTCACGTGACCCCTCAGGGGTGGGTCACGTGACCCCTCAGGGGTGGGTCACGAGACCCCTCAGGGGTGGGTCACGTGACCCCTCAGGGGTGGGTCACGTGACCCCTGTGGGGTGGGTAACGAGACCCCTCAGGGGTGGGTCACGTGACCCCTGTGGGGTGGGTAACGAGACCCCTCAGGGGTGGGTCACAAGACCCCTCAGGGGTGGGTCACGTGACCCCTCAGGGGTGGGTCACGAGACCCCTCAGGGGTGGGTCACGTGACCCCTCAGGGGTGGTTCACGAGACCCCTCAGGGGTGGGACATGTGACCCCTCAGGGGTGGGTCACGTGACCCCTCAGGGGTGGGTCACGTGACCCCTGTGGGGTGGGACACAAGACCCCTCAGGGGTGGGTCACGTGACCCCTCAGGGGTGGGTGACGTGACCCCTCAACGGTGGTTCAGGAGACACGTCAAGGGTGGGTCCCGTGACCCGAGGGAGGCTTGTGGTGGGGAGCCTGAGTGCGCACGCGCGGCCCACTTATAGGCCCGAAATGAGCCAGCCGCGGCTCGGAGAAAAGCCATCTCCTGGGGTCCTCCCCATGTTCCTCCACTCCTCACGGAGGACCCCTTTAAGGATGGAAGAAAAGGGGGATCTTCGCAGTGGTGGGTTCGGGCCAGAGGGGTCTGCGGGTTTGCCTGCGCGAACGCCAGGTGCTCGCACAATGGTCCCAGATGTTTGAGCCCCGTGGAGGCAGAGGGCTGCTTGTTGCTGGATGATAGTGTCCTGCAGGGTTAAGGGAAGGCATGGGCACTCCCAGGGCGACAGAGGGCACCTGGCCTTTAGAGAGTTCCCTGGAAAATTCCCCGCCCAGGCCCCTGGTCCACAAGTCTATCCTGCGTACAGTGTCTGTGCGAGGCTGGGAGTGCTTCTGGGCAGTGTTCCCCAGGGGAAATCCCGTGGTCCTCTAGGTGGCAGGTAGGGCTCCTGTGTCCACGGACAGGTGCCCAGGGACCCTGTGGAACTGCTGTGACCTCTAAAGGGTGGGTCAGGTGAGCCGAGGGAGGTGTGTGCTTGGGAGCCTGAGTGCACATGCGCGGCCCACGTATAGGCCCGAAATGAGCCAGCCGCGGCTCGGAGAAAAGCCATCTCCTGGGGGCCTCCCCATGTTCTTCCACTCCTCAAGCGTGACCCCTTTACGGATGGAAGAAAAGGGGGATCTTCGCAGTGGTGGGTTCGCGCCAGGGGGGTCTGCGGGTTTGCCTCCACGTACGCCAGGTGCCCGCACACCGGGCCCAGGTGTTTGAGCCCCGTGGAGGCAGAGGGCTGCTTATTGCTGGATGCAAGTGTCCTGCGGGGTGAAGGAACGGCATGGGCACTCCCCGGGCCACACAGGGCACCGGGCCCTTAGAGAGTTCCATGGGAAATCCCCCGCCCATGCCCCCGGTACCCAAGTCTGTCCTTAGCACACTGTCTGTGCGGGGCTGAAGGTACTGCTAGGCAGTGTGGCCTGTGGGAAATCGTGCGGTCCTCTGAGTGGCAGGGAGGGCTGCTGTTTCCCCGAACAGGTGCGCAGGGACCCTGTAAAACTGCAGTGACCCCTCAAGGGGGGGTCACGAGACCCCTCAAGGGTGGTCACGTGACCCCAAAAGGGTAGGTCACGAGACCCCTCAAGGGTGGGTCACGTGACCCCTCAGGGGTGGGTCACGTGACCCCTCAGGGGTGGGTCACGTGACCCCTCAGGGGTGGGTCACGTGACCCCTCAGGGGTGGGTCACGTGACCCCTCAACGGTGGTTCAGGAGACACGTCAAGGGTGGGTCCCGTGACCCCAGGGAGGCTTGTGGTGGGGAGCCTGAGTGCGCACGCGCGGCCCACTTATAGGCCCGAAATGAGCCAGCCGCGGCTCGGAGAAAATCCATCTCCTGGGGGCCTCCCCATGTTCCTCCACTCCTCAAGGAGGACCCCTTTACGGATGGAAGAAAAGGGGGATCTTCGCAGTGGTGGGTTCGGGCCAGAGGGGTCTGCGGGTTTGCCTGCACGTACGCCAGGTGCTCGCACAATGGGCCCAGGTGTTTGAGCCCCGTGGAGGCAGAGGGCTGCTTATTGCTGGATGATAGTGTCCTGCAGGGTTAAGGGAAGGCGTGGGCACTCCCAGGGCGACAGAGGGCACGTGGCCTTTAGAGAGTTCCCTGGAAAATTCCCCGCCCAGGCCCCTGGTCCACAAGTCTATCCTGCGTACAGTGTCTGTGCGAGGCTGGGAGTGCTTCTGGGCAGTGTTCCCCCGGGGAAATCGCGTGGTCCTCTAGGTGGCAGGGAGGGCTCCTGTGTCCACGGACAGGTGCCCAGGGACCCTGTGGAACTGCTGTGACCTCTAAAGGGTGGGTCAGGTGAGCGGAGGGAGGTGTGTGCTTGGGAGCCTGAGTGCGCATGCGCGACCCACGTATAGGCCCGAAACCAGCCAGCTGCGGCTCGGAGAAAAGCCATCTCCTGGGGGCCTCCCCATGTTCTTCCACTCCTCAAGCGTGACCCCTTTACGGATGGAAGAAAAGGGGGATCTTCGCAGTGGTGGGTTCGCGCCAGGGGGGTCTGCGGGTTTGCCTCCACGTACGCCAGGTGCCCGCACACCGAGCCCAGGTGTTTGAGCCCCGTGGAGGCAGAGGGCTGCTTATTGCTGGATGCAAGTGTCCTGCGGGGTCAAGGAACGGCATGGGCACTCCCCGGGCCACACAGGGCACCGGGCCCTTAGAGAGTTCCATGGGAAATCCCCCGCCCATGCCCCCGGTACCCAAGTCTGTCCTTAGCACACTGTCTGTGCAGGGCTGAAGGTACTGCTAGGCAGTGTGGCCTGTGGGAAATCGTGCGGTCCTCTGAGTGGCAGGGAGGGCTGCTGTTTCCCCGAACAGGTGCGCAGGGACCCTGTAAAACTGCTGTGACCCCTCAAGTGTGGGTTACGAGACCCCTCAAGGGTGGGTCACGTGACCCCAAAAGGGTAGGTCACGAGACCCCTCAAGGGTGGGTCATGTGACCCCAAAAGGGTAGGTCACGAGACCCCTCAGGGGTGGGTCACGTGACCCCTCAGGGGTGGGTAACGAGACCCCTCAGGGGTGGGTCACAAGACCCCTCAGGGGTGGGTCACGTGACCCCTCAGTGGTGGGTCACGAGACCCCTCAGGGGTGGGTCACGTGACCCCTCAGGGGTGGTTCACGAGACCCCTCAGGGGTGGGTCACGAGACCCCTCAGGGGTGGGTCACGTGACCCCTCAGGGGTGGATCACGTGACCCCTCAGGGGTGGGTAACGTGACCACTCAGGGGTGGGTCACGTGACCCCTCAGGGGTGGGTCACGTGACCCCTCAGGGGTGGGTCACGAGACCCCTCAGGGGTGGGTCACGTGACCCCTCAGGGGTGGGTCACGTGACCCCTCAGTTGTGGGTCACGAGACCCCTGTGGGGTGGGTCACAAGACCCCTCAGGGGTGGGTCACGTGACCCGAGGGAGGCTTGTGGTGGGGAGCCTGAGTGCGCACGCGCGGCCCACTTATAGGCCCGAAATGAGCCAGCCGCGGCTCGGAGAAAATCCATCTCCTGGGGGCCTCCCCATGTTCCTCCACTCCTCAAGGAGGACCCCTTTACGGATGGAAGAAAAGGGGGATCTTCGCAGTGGTGGGTTCGGGCCAGAGGGGTCTGCGGGTTTGCCTGCACGTACGCCAGGTGCTCGCACAATGGGCCCAGGTGTTTGAGCCCCGTGGAGGCAGAGGGCTGCTTATTGCTGGATGATAGTGTCCTGCAGGGTTAAGGGAAGGCGTGGGCACTCCCAGGGCGACAGAGGGCACCTGGCCTTTAGAGAGTTCCCTGGAAAATTCCCCGCCCAGGCCCCTGGTCCACAAGTCTATCCTGCGTACAGTGTCTGTGCGAGGCTGGGAGTGCTTCTGGGCAGTGTTCCCCAGGGGAAATCGCGTGGTCCTCTAGGTGGCAGGGAGGGCTCCTGTGTCCACGGACAGGTGCCCAGGGACCCTGTGGAACTGCTGTGACCTCTAAAGGGTGGGTCAGTTGAGCGGAGGGAGGTGTGTGCTTGGGAGCCTGAGTGCGCATGCGCAGCCCACGTATAGGCCCGAAACGAGCCAGCCGCGGCTCGGAGAAAAGCCATCTCCTGGGGGCCTCCCCATGTTCCTCCACTCCTCAAGCGTGACCCCTTTACGGATGGAAGAAAAGGGGGATCTTCGCAGTGGTGGGTTCGCGCCACAGGGGTCTGCGGGTTTGCCTCCACGTATGCCAGGTGCCCGCACACCGGGCCCAGGTGTTTGAGCCCCGTGGAGGCAGAGGGCTGCTTATTGCTGGATGCAAGTGTCCTGCGGGGTGAAGGAACGGCATGGGCACTCCCCGGGCCACACAGGGCACCGGGCCCTTAGAGAGTTCCATGGGAAATCCCCCGCCCATGCCCCCGGTACCCAAGTCTGTCCTTAGCACACTGTCTGTGCGGGGCTGAAGGTACTGCTAGGCAGTGTGGCCTGTGGGAAATCGTGCGGTCCTCTGAGTGGCAGGGAGGGCTGCTGTTTCCCCGAACAGGTGCTCAGGGACCCTGTAAAACTGCAGTGACCCCTCAAGGGGGGGTCACGAGACCCCTCAAGGGTGGTCACGTGACCCCAAAAGGGTAGGTCACGAGACCCCTCAAGGGTGGGTCACGTGACCCCTCAGGGGTGGGACACGTGACCCCTCAGGGGTGGGTCACGAGACCCCTCAGGGGTGGGTCACGTGACCCCTCAGGGGTGGGTCACGTGACCCCTCAGGGGTGGGTCACGAGACCCCTCAGGGGTGGGTCACGTGACCCCTCAGGGGTGGGTCACGTGACCCCTGTGGGGTGGGTAACGAGACCCCTCAGGGGTGGGTCACGTGACCCCTGTGGGGTGGGTAACGAGACCCCTCAGGGGTGGGTCACAAGACCCCTCAGGGGTGGGTCACGTGACCCCTCAGGGGTGGGTCACGAGACCCCTCAGGGGTGGGTCACGTGACCCCTCAGGGGTGGTTCACGAGACCCCTCAGGGGTGGGTCATGGGACCCCTCAGGGGTGGGTCACGTGACCCCTCAGGGGTGGGTCACGTGACCCCTGTGGGGTGGGACACAAGACCCCTCAGGGGTGGGTCACGTGACCCCTCAGGGGTGGGTGACGTGACCCCTCAACGGTGGTTCAGGAGACACGTCAAGGGTGGGTCCCGTGACCCGAGGGAGGCTTGTGGTGGGGAGCCTGAGTGCGCACGCGCGGCCCACTTATAGGCCCGAAATGAGCCAGCCGCGGCTCGGAGAAAAGCCATCTCCTGGGGTCCTCCCCATGTTCCTCCACTCCTCACGGAGGACCCCTTTAAGGATGGAAGAAAAGGGGGATCTTCGCAGTGGTGGGTTCGGGCCAGAGGGGTCTGCGGGTTTGCCTGCGCGAACGCCAGGTGCTCGCACAATGGTCCCAGATGTTTGAGCCCCGTGGAGGCAGAGGGCTGCTTGTTGCTGGATGATAGTGTCCTGCAGGGTTAAGGGAAGGCATGGGCACTCCCAGGGCGACAGAGGGCACCTGGCCTTTAGAGAGTTCCCTGGAAAATTCCCCGCCCAGGCCCCTGGTCCACAAGTCTATCCTGCGTACAGTGTCTGTGCGAGGCTGGGAGTGCTTCTGGGCAGTGTTCCCCAGGGGAAATCCCGTGGTCCTCTAGGTGGCAGGTAGGGCTCCTGTGTCCACGGACAGGTGCCCAGGGACCCTGTGGAACTGCTGTGACCTCTAAAGGGTGGGTCAGGTGAGCCGAGGGAGGTGTGTGCTTGGGAGCCTGAGTGCACATGCGCGGCCCACGTATAGGCCCGAAATGAGCCAGCCGCGGCTCGGAGAAAAGCCATCTCCTGGGGGCCTCCCCATGTTCTTCCACTCCTCAAGCGTGACCCCTTTACGGATGGAAGAAAAGGGGGATCTTCGCAGTGGTGGGTTCGCGCCAGGGGGGTCTGCGGGTTTGCCTCCACGTACGCCAGGTGCCCGCACACCGGGCCCAGGTGTTTGAGCCCCGTGGAGGCAGAGGGCTGCTTATTGCTGGATGCAAGTGTCCTGCGGGGTGAAGGAACGGCATGGGCACTCCCCGGGCCACACAGGGCACCGGGCCCTTAGAGAGTTCCATGGGAAATCCCCCGCCCATGCCCCCGGTACCCAAGTCTGTCCTTAGCACACTGTCTGTGCGGGGCTGAAGGTACTGCTAGGCAGTGTGGCCTGTGGGAAATCGTGCGGTCCTCTGAGTGGCAGGGAGGGCTGCTGTTTCCCTGAACAGGTGCGCAGGGACCCTGTAAAACTGCAGTGACCCCTCAAGGGGGGGTCACGAGACCCCTCAAGGGTGGTCACGTGACCCCAAAAGGGTAGGTCACGAGACCCCTCAAGGGTGGGTCACGTGACCCCTCAGGGGTGGGTCACGTGACCCCTCAGGGGTGGGTCACGTGACCCCTCAGGGGTGGGTCACGTGACCCCTCAGGGGTGGGTCACGTGACCCCTCAACGGTGGTTCAGGAGACACGTCAAGGGTGGGTCCCGTGACCCCAGGGAGGCTTGTGGTGGGGAGCCTGAGTGCGCACGCGCGGCCCACTTATAGGCCCGAAATGAGCCAGCCGCGGCTCGGAGAAAATCCATCTCCTGGGGGCCTCCCCATGTTCCTCCACTCCTCAAGGAGGACCCCTTTACGGATGGAAGAAAAGGGGGATCTTCGCAGTGGTGGGTTCGGGCCAGAGGGGTCTGCGGGTTTGCCTGCACGTACGCCAGGTGCTCGCACAATGGGCCCAGGTGTTTGAGCCCCGTGGAGGCAGAGGGCTGCTTATTGCTGGATGATAGTGTCCTGCAGGGTTAAGGGAAGGCGTGGGCACTCCCAGGGCGACAGAGGGCACGTGGCCTTTAGAGAGTTCCCTGGAAAATTCCCCGCCCAGGCCCCTGGTCCACAAGTCTATCCTGCGTACAGTGTCTGTGCGAGGCTGGGAGTGCTTCTGGGCAGTGTTCCCCCGGGGAAATCGCGTGGTCCTCTAGGTGGCAGGGAGGGCTCCTGTGTCCACGGACAGGTGCCCAGGGACCCTGTGGAACTGCTGTGACCTCTAAAGGGTGGGTCAGGTGAGCGGAGGGAGGTGTGTGCTTGGGAGCCTGAGTGCGCATGCGCGGCCCACGTATAGGCCCGAAACCAGCCAGCTGCGGCTCGGAGAAAAGCCATCTCCTGGGGGCCTCCCCATGTTCTTCCACTCCTCAAGCGTGACCCCTTTACGGATGGAAGAAAAGGGGGATCTTCGCAGTGGTGGGTTCGCGCCAGGGGGGTCTGCGGGTTTGCCTCCACGTATGCCAGGTGCCCGCACACCGAGCCCAGGTGTTTGAGCCCCGTGGAGGCAGAGGGCTACTTATTGCTGGATGCAAGTGTCCTGCGGGGTCAAGGAACGGCATGGGCACTCCCCGGGCCACACAGGGCACCGGGCCCTTAGAGAGTTCCATGGGAAATCCCCCGCCCATGCCCCCGGTACCCAAGTCTGTCCTTAGCACACTGTCTGTGCAGGGCTGAAGGTACTGCTAGGCAGTGTGGCCTGTGGGAAATCGTGCGGTCCTCTGAGTGGCAGGGAGGGCTGCTGTTTCCCCGAACAGGTGCGCAGGGACCCTGTAAAACTGCTGTGACCCCTCAAGTGTGGGTTACGAGACCCCTCAAGGGTGGGTCACGTGACCCCAAAAGTGTAGGTCACGAGACCCCTCAAGGGTGGGTCACGTGACCCCAAAAGGGTAGGTCACGAGACCCCTCAGGGGTGGGTCACGTGACCCCTCAGGGGTGGGTAACGAGACCCCTCAGGGGTGGGTCACAAGACCCCTCAGGGGTGGGTCACGTGACCCCTCAGTGGTGGGTCACGAGACCCCTCAGGGGTGGGTCACGTGACCCCTCAGGGGTGGTTCACGAGACCCCTCAGGGGTGGGTCACGAGACCCCTCAGGGGTGGGTCACGTGACCCCTCAGGGGTGGATCACGTGACCCCTCAGGGGTGGGTCACGTGACCACTCAGGGGTGGGTCACGTGACCCCTCAGGGGTGGGTCACGTGACCCCTCAGGGGTGGGTCACGAGACCCCTCAGGGGTGGGTCACGTGACCCCTCAGGGGTGGGTCACGTGACCCCTCAGTTGTGGGTCACGAGACCCCTGTGGGGTGGGTCACAAGACCCCTCAGGGGTGGGTCACGTGACCCCTCAGGGGTGGGTGACGTGACCCCTCAACGGTGGTTCAGGAGACACGTCAAGGGTGGGTCCCGTGACCCGAGGGAGGCTTGTGGTGGGGAGCCTGAGTGCGCACGCGCGGCCCACTTATAGGCCCGAAATGAGCCAGCCGCGGCTCGGAGAAAATCCATCTCCTGGGGGCCTCCCCATGTTCCTCCACTCCTCAAGGAGGACCCCTTTACGGATGGAAGAAAAGGGGGATCTTCGCAGTGGTGGGTTCGGGCCAGAGGGGTCTGCGGGTTTGCCTGCACGTACGCCAGGTGCTCGCACAATGGGCCCAGGTGTTTGAGCCCCGTGGAGGCAGAGGGCTGCTTATTGCTGGATGATAGTGTCCTGCAGGGTTAAGGGAAGGCGTGGGCACTCCCAGGGCGACAGAGGGCACCTGGCCTTTAGAGAGTTCCCTGGAAAATTCCCCGCCCAGGCCCCTGGTCCACAAGTCTATCCTGCGTACAGTGTCTGTGCGAGGCTGGGAGTGCTTCTGGGCAGTGTTCCCCAGGGGAAATCGCGTGGTCCTCTAGGTGGCAGGGAGGGCTCCTGTGTCCACGGACAGGTGCCCAGGGACCCTGTGGAACTGCTGTGACCTCTAAAGGGTGGGTCAGTTGAGCGGAGGGAGGTGTGTGCTTGGGAGCCTGAGTGCGCATGCGCAGCCCACGTATAGGCCCGAAACGAGCCAGCCGCGGCTCGGAGAAAAGCCATCTCCTGGGGGCCTCCCCATGTTCCTCCACTCCTCAAGCGTGACCCCTTTACGGATGGAAGAAAAGGGGGATCTTCGCAGTGGTGGGTTCGCGCCAGAGGGGTCTGCGGGTTTGCCTCCACGTATGCCAGGTGCCCGCACACCGGGCCCAGGTGTTTGAGCCCCGTGGAGGCAGAGGGCTGCTTATTGCTGGATGCAAGTGTCCTGCGGGGTGAAGGAACGGCATGGGCACTCCCCGGGCCACACAGGGCACCGGGCCCTTAGAGAGTTCCATGGGAAATCCCCCGCCCATGCCCCCGGTACCCAAGTCTGTCCTTAGCACACTGTCTGTGCGGGGCTGAAGGTACTGCTAGGCAGTGTGGCCTGTGGGAAATCGTGCGGTCCTCTGAGTGGCAGGGAGGGCTGCTGTTTCCCCGAACAGGTGCGCAGGGACCCTGTAAAACTGCAGTGACCCCTCAAGGGTGGGTCACGAGACCCCTCAAGGGTGGGTCACGTGACCCGAAAGGGTAGGTCACGAGACCCCTCAAGGGTGGGTCACGTGACCCCTCAGGGGTGGGTCACGTGACCCCTCAGGGGTGGGTCACGTGACCCCTCAGGGGTGGGTCACGAGACCCCTCAGGGGTGGGTCACGAGACCCCTCAGGGGTGGGTCACGTGACCCCTCAGGGGTGGGTCACGAGACCCCTCAGGGGTGGGTCACGTGACCCCTCAGGGTTGGGTCACGTGACCCCTCAGGGGTGGGTCACGTGACCCCTGTGGGGTGGGTCACAAGACCCCTCAGGGGTGGGTCACGTGACCCCTCAGGGGTGGGTGACGTGACCCCTCAACGGTGGTTCAGGAGACACGTCAAGGGTGGGTCCCGTGACCCGAGGGAGGCTTGTGGTGGGGAGCCTGAGTGCGCACGCGCGGCCCACTTATAGGCCCGAAATGAGCCAGCCGCGGCTCGGAGAAAATCCATCTCCTGGGGGCCTCCCCATGTTCCTCCACTCCTCAAGGAGGACCCCTTTACGGATGGAAGAAAAGGGGGATCTTCGCAGTGGTGGGTTCGGGCCAGAGGGGTCTGCGGGTTTGCCTGCACGTACGCCAGGTGCTCGCACAATGGGCCCAGGTGTTTGAGCCCCGTGGAGGCAGAGGGCTGCTTATTGCTGGATGATAGTGTCCTGCAGGGTTAAGGGAAGGCGTGGGCACTCCCAGGGCGACAGAGGGCACCTGGCCTTTAGAGAGTTCCCTGGAAAATTCCCCGCCCAGGCCCCTGGTCCACAAGTCTATCCTGCGTACAGTGTCTGTGCGAGGCTGGGAGTGCTTCTGGGCAGTGTTCCCCAGGGGAAATCGCGTGGTCCTCTAGGTGGCAGGGAGGGCTCCTGTGTCCACGGACAGGTGCCCAGGGACCCTGTGGAACTGCTGTGACCTCTAAAGGGTGGGTCAGTTGAGCGGAGGGAGGTGTGTGCTTGGGAGCCTGAGTGCGCATGCGCAGCCCACGTATAGGCCCGAAACGAGCCAGCCGCGGCTCGGAGAAAAGCCATCTCCTGGGGGCCTCCCCATGTTCCTCCACTCCTCAAGCGTGACCCCTTAACGGATGGAAGAAAAGGGGGATCTTCGCAGTGGTGGGTTCGCGCCAGAGGGGTCTGCGGGTTTGCCTCCACGTATGCCAGGTGCCCGCACACCGGGCCCAGGTGTTTGAGCCCCGTGGAGGCAGAGGGCTGCTTATTGCTGGATGCAAGTGTCCTGCGGGGTGAAGGAACGGCATGGGCACTCCCCGGGCCACACAGGGCACCGGGCCCTTAGAGAGTTCCATGGGAAATCCCCCGCCCATGCCCCCGGTACCCAAGTCTGTCCTTAGCACACTGTCTGTGCGGGGCTGAAGGTACTGCTAGGCAGTGTGGCCTGTGGGAAATCGTGCGGTCCTCTGAGTGGCAGGGAGGGCTGCTGTTTCCCCGAACAGGTGCTCAGGGACCCTGTAAAACTGCAGTGACCCCTCAAGGGGGGGTCACGAGACCCCTCAAGGGTGGTCACGTGACCCCAAAAGGGTAGGTCACGAGACCCCTCAAGGGTGGGTCACGTGACCCCTCAGGGGTGGGTCACGTGACCCCTCAGGGGTGGGTCACGAGACCCCTCAGGGGTGGGTCACGTGACCCCTCAGG